>NC_025994.2:20431566-20546398 GCF_000442705.2 Elaeis guineensis
GTAGTCCTATAAAATTTAAGAGGCTGAGTCCTTAAGTCTATGACCATAGCAGTGTGATTGATGGAAAAGAGTTTTCATAAAATCATATAGGAACTCGAGCTAATTGAATCTATCATATGACCAATGTTGAGGTTTGATGATTCATCCATGATTTGCCATCTAGTTAGGACTCACGATAGAGGGACTGTATCATGCGTTAACTACACCTAGAGGTTCATATTTTATTCCACTATATTGTCACTATATACTGCTAGGTGTCACTAGTAGATTGTGAGACTCATGAGGATCATCTTAATGATCAATGATCCTTGACCAGCTGAGTTGGAATTATTCTAATCCATTGAAAGGAGTTTCAATAATATTGTGATAAAGATCACAATATATCTCACTACCAGACAGAATAGAACCTATGGGGTCACACATAAAAGAGACTTTTAACTGATCAGATGGTTGAATACGATTATGAATCTTAACAAGATTTGATTATCAATTTGATTGATAATTGATCCAATGTAAATGTTGCATTATGTAACTCACTAAAGAGTTAGTAAGTTGTAGAATGATTAATTAGTAATAGGATTGCTAATTGACTCAATTGATTGAGCAATGGGGCTTGCATCAAGTTCAATTTGATTGGATTTAATTTTACTCATTATGGGTTTGATTTGATCAATCCCAATTGGGTTATGGGATAACCCCAAAAGATCGAATGATTAACCCCAATTGAATTAGGATTTGAATTTGACCCAATTTTTAATTAGACTAGGATATATGAATTTTTATTTGGACTAAGAATCCTCATTTTTTTGGATGCATTAAATTCTAATTGGATTAGGATTAAAAATTAAATTTAACTCAAGCACAAAAAAAAAATCCAATTGGATTAGGACTCCTCCTCCAATTAGGAGATATCTAATCTAAATTAATTAGACTCCAAATCAGATTTGGATTCCTATTTATTTGAGTCTAATCTAATCCTAATTTGATTAGGATTCATTGAGATTTAATTGGGTTTAAAACAGCCATTTAAATGAAGAGTCCCATGTGATTCAAACTCCTTGATTCCATGCACCATAGGAGTCCATGCCACCTTGAATATGTGCGCCACAAAAATCCCACGCCAAACCAGATTGGATGCCCATCTTTCTCCCTTTTATGTGTGTAAGAAAGAAGGGATTTTCTCCCTTAATCATCATGTAAACCTTGGTGAATATGGATAAGAGTTGGGCGGCACAAATTAAGAAGAGTCCAAGGCTACATGGACTCTATCTCCTACCCAATCTAGGACTCCTCTATTGGCCTATAAATAACCACCTCTTGGGATGTTGAGAGAGAGATTTGCATCAGGTTGAGATGTCCAAAATCAGAAGAAAAGGCATGAGAAAAAGTCAAGAAAAAAAGGTGGACGGCGTGCATGGGTGTGGTGCAAGGTGAGATAGATTTGATCCTTTCTTTCTTACACAATCAAGAGTTGGTGTTAGGATATCTTCTTCTCTACTTCTTGTCCATATTTAGACATGGATATCTCCTTTTTTCTTTGTCTAAAAGTTGGATAAAATTATTATATCTCTATTATAGAGATTTGGTGCATAGATTTTAGGAAGAAAAGCGAAGAAAGGATTCTTCTCATGATCTCTAGCGTAGAGATCAAGATCCTCCTATATTCTTTGTTCTCTAAAGTATCTTAGGAGCAAAAAAAATTTTCAACTGTTAAGTTGCAATCTCTGCAAGGGAGCTAGCACCCGGTTAGATCAAAAGGCTTTTGATCAGATCAGAGTCTCATGTGGATACCGTAGAGGTCGGATGCTTGTGCGGCTAAAAGAGATCTTTGAAGGACATCCATGATCATCTATTCGCATTGAAGATTGATCCATGTCCAGGTATGCTTTTATATTTATTTTTCTCTATTTGATTTCTATATCTGAAATCTTATCTCACATATGATGATCCTGTTTATGGTTTGAAGATTTGATCTTATACATGCTTAGATTAAATTAGATTTAATCTGAAAATTTTAAAATTCTACTGCATACTTGTTTTGTAAAACATGCATGTACGAAATTATAAAACTTCAATATATAATCAGTCGAGAATGATCAACGTCAGCAAGATACCCACATCTCTACAATGATGGAAGACCTTTAGACTTAATATTTAATGAGAAGATTTGGGTTTGAAACTCTTTTAAATCAGCAGATCTGACATCCGACTAATTATTAGGTCAGTATATCAATATGTCTAACCATCCTAATTGGCATAGATGAACTTGAGTTAACAGGTAACCTAACACGAAACTGAATCTCCTAAAATGGCCAGGGAAGTTAAGATGCGTGGGGTCCCCTCATTGCTTTTTTCTTAGACACCAATCAGAATTGATCAGATTAGACAACGGAACTAATTAAATAACCACCATCTAAACTTGCCTGAGACATCAAATTAATCGATTAGAATTGATTAGGTTAACCTATTGAAATGGGCCCGAACCATTGAGCCAAATTCGATCTTGAATCAATCAACTCATATCAAAATATGAATCGATGCGACCAACTACAACTAAACTCAATTTGAGCTCCTTTGATCTAATCCTAATCAGCCATTGATTAGGTTCAATCAACTGCTCAAAATCGAAAATGAGTTCTAGCCTGATCTAATCAATTAGACCCTAATTACAGTTTGATCACTTAGACCTAATTTATTCAACCATACCTACATGCAACAACATAATTTTAGATCTAAAAATAATTTTTAGATTATATTTTATTGTATGTAATTAGTAGCTTATGATCTTGAAACTATTTCAGATCTAAACCTAATATCATATATCAAATATATGTAGTTTTAGATCTAAATTAAATATGTGTCATATATACATCAAATTTTAGATCTAAAACTAAATTTACACATATCAAATATATATAAAATCAGATCTGAAATAATGATTAAAATATTTTAAAAATATCTTTTTAAAAATTGATTCACATCAAACTAGGAAATAACCTTTACAATATAGGAGGTAAACCTATATCAGGACAACCTTATATCAATTTGATGTGAACTTTTAATCATTCTAATTTCAGATCTAAATTTAAAATTAAATATATCACATATGCTAACTTTCAGATCTAAAAGATTTGATTTAATTACTTTAAAAAAGTTTTCAAAATCGATCAATCTTGTGCTAGGATAATTTTGCAATATAAGGGGTAAACCCTATACCAGAATAACCTTATATCAGCATAAAATTGATTTTAATCATTAAAACTTTCAGATCTAATCTAAAAATTAGATTATATATATTTTAAAAAATTTATGGCTCTGATACTACTGTTCAGAAATCGGGTAGGCAGCATGTGTAAATTTTAAAACTTTTTTGAAACTTAATGGAAAACAAAATAGGTTAAACCCTTTAATCCCACATGCATAAGATCAAATCTAATGCTATCCAAGTTCAAGAGAATATATATATTAATATCTAGAATTGAGAGATAAGTATGAGATCAGATCTCATTACTTTGGCATGGATAGATATATCACCACTTCTGATGATCACGGATTCATAGATGCTCGAGCCGCACACGTATCCAGCCTCTACGGATATCCATCGAGATCAATCTTGAACTAATCTTCTCATAGAAAAGTCTTCTTTCAAGAAGAATCTTAGCCTTGAGATCTTAGATCGACATCTTGATTTGGACCACGGGATCAACTCCTTGATCTGCAGCCTTCTTCTTCTTCTCCTCGTTCTTCGTTCTTGAAGATAAATCACCACTACCTCTTGGCATGTGAAAAGGAAATGCCCAACCTTGGGCGTGGAAGAGAACAGAGAGAGGAGAGGAGGCATGGAGAAGGGAGAGAGAGAGATTTGTTTCACAAAAACTCTATTACTTTGAAACCCCAGAGACATGCTCTTTATATAGGCACTACCCTGACACATAACAGAAACCTAATTATCTTAAAAAGGTAGAACCTTATCTCATAAGAATCTTCTACCTTTTTAATCTAATTTATTTTAATTAAAATCAGATATAATTGATAAATAATTAGCCCTTTAGGTTGGTACAAGTGGCGCCCTATCTCTATAGGGCAGGTAGTTTGGGACGCCAACACTTAGCACCCCTTAAGGGGTTTCTTGCCAAATGAGAGGGGGTGTGGCCCCACTCTCTCTCCTCCATGCCAAACCTCAAGAAGGAGGCAAGCTCCACTTGCCAAATTCAGAGGGTTGGCGCCCCTGATCTTGCCAAAAAGAGAAGATTGTACCTCCCATCTTTCTATCTATTCCACATGCACACTTAGAGATAATTAAGATATAAAGAAGAGATAATATTAGGATAATTATGTCAACTAATTGACTTAATTAAATCTTCTCGAGCTCATAATTAAGAGTTCAATTAAATTCAAATGGATTTAGATTAGGTTCAAAGCTATGGACTTGATCAAATCGAAGTCTCGAGAAGAATTAGATTTAACCATGTGCTAGCATGGTTCTCATAAACCTAATAGGATTTCAATAAATCCTAATCCAATTAAAACTTCATAAGTTTAATTAACAAATTTGAGATTAAATTCCTTAATGTGTGATCCTATAAGTTTCATTCTATCTAATAGTGAGATATATTATGATCTTCATCACAATATCATCGAAACTTTTTTTGATGGATTGAAATATTTTCAATTCTATCCTTCGAGGGCTATTGATTATCAAGACGACGTCCGATGAGTCTCACAATCCATCAGTGATACCTAACAGTATGTAGTGGCAACCCAGTAGAATGAAAGTACGAACTCTTAGGTGCAGTTATCGTATGATTCAGTCTTCTATCATGAGTTTTGACTTGACAGAGGTCATGGAGAACTCGTCAGATCTCATTGTCAGTCATATGCAAGATTAGCTCGACTCAAATTCATTTATGAATCCTGTGAAAATTCTTTTTCAATATTCACACTTGCTTTGGCCAAAGACTTTCTGAACTCAATCTTGCAAATCACATAGGACTTCTCCTTTTTCTACAAGATCGATAGATTCCATCTAGGTACATCCTACTCTAAATAGCGAATCTGAACCTATTGAAGCCAACATACATAGCAAGGATCCGAATGATTAGAGATCAAGAAAATATATAGTCAAACCCAATAGCCTCGTTGCCAATAGCCAATGACACCGCAGGTCAAAAGACCACTCACACCACTGCAGCATTGAGAAATCATCGATGGGTGAGTAGACATCCATGTGGTTCTCATGTTGGTCACGTTTAGTGTAAATTATTCTCTAACAACCATCCATACCTTTACCCTAGTGTCTCTATACTGCAGATCTGAGACTCATCTGCCCACAAGAGAGGTGAACCATACATCAATCTCAAATAGATTGATCACTATTCTCAGTGATGATCTTTGATCGAAAGTATTTAAAAATTAACCACTAATTAATATATATTTCAAATTCTTAACACTTTAAAAATATACAAAAATTATCTTTGTTAATTTTTAGGACAAATCATGGATACATTAATATGATTGGAATGAAAAATTTTTTATTGATAATAAAAAGATTATAAGTACAAATTTAGGTCTTGAAATTACATAATGTGTCAGCCAACAATTGACTTCTCGAACAAATCTAATATGTATGTCTCTGCGGCCATCCAATTCCCCCATCACAACTTCTCAAAAGCTCTTAGCTTAGCTCAATCAAGGGCCCCGGATTAGAGGTTGAGTTTTACGAATAACCACATCGCCTGTGATCTTCTTCGAGCCGCGATCATGCAGGCGATATCGATGCCCTCGATGCGAAGGGTCGGGGTATCACATCAAGAATTTCTACAACTCCCTTCTTCAGGTAGGTTTAGAAAATTCTCTTTCTTGCCTCTCTACTTTTTTTTCTGACCTCCTTTTTTCTAGCTCATCCACTATGTGCACCATTTTGTAGAGGTTTTGAAAGAGGCTCGACAAACTTCTAATGAGGCCATGAGTCGAGCTACTTGGGTTAGGTTGAAGCCGCCTAGGTTTCTAAGAAGGTGGACGAGGCTTTGGCTACGAAGACGATGGTGGAGAAGGAGAATTGATCTTTAAAGGCCAAAAATCCAATCGTTGGAGGCTGAGGTCATGAAAACTTGGAGTGATGTCGAGGCTCATCTATCAGAGGGCCTAAGTACCATGGTGAAACAATGGGAGAAGAAACTGAGGTCTGAGAAGGCTGCTGCGGTCGATGCATTCTGCTCTTCAGAGTGTGAGAATCAGTCCAGTTCTTAGTCCAAACAGACCCAATTTCAACAAAAAAAGGGGGGGAGAGAGAATTCAATCGGAATAGGGGAACCTCAACCCTGCCGACACATGCCATGGATGAGGATAAGGATGCGAGAGTGCTGGAGGAGTGCCATACACCGGCGAGGGACCGCCAAAGGATGTTTGGATGGTTACGCCAGCGAACAATTAGCCTAATCCAAGAAGATCAAGCTTATCTATTTCTTTCCCTCTTCTTCTTAAACCCCACTATTCCTCTGATCGATCCACCACCGAAACATCTCCCTTTTTCTTCTTCCTCACCTTCAGCAATCGTCGGATTGATGCATTACTACTACTATAAAAAATCACTATCATAGCCTATTAGCAGCGATTCCATAATCGTTGTCACTGTTCGGCCATTGCTATATAGGTTTATGGCAGCCAGGTTGTTGCAGCAGTTGATATAATCGCTATCATATATCGGGTATAGCAACAGTTATTCCGATCGCTGCTATAGCTTGCAATATAGCAACAATTACCAACCACTGCTATAAGAAGCTATCATAGCGGTTAGTTAACCGTTGCTGTAGAATCTATAGCAGCGTTATACAACCGCTGCTATACTTTTTCTATAGTAGCGATTATTTAACCACTACTATAGAGTATTAGCAGTGGTTATATAACCGCTGCATTAAATTGTATAGCAGTGGTTATGAAACTATTGTCATAGATTATGGCAGCGGTTGTCCAATCACTATCATAGATCTCTATGGCAGCAGTTGGCACGAACCAATGGCAGCAGTTGGTACAGATACGCATAGTTTGTGTAACTGCTGCTGTAGGCTATGGCAGTGATTTTTTAGCCTACGATAGCGGTTCACAACCACCGTCATAACCTTTTTTCTTGCAGTAGTAACTTTCCAACCGCTTAAATTTTATCATTTTTTACTTGATAGACACAATTCAATATATAATTACTCAAATTAAACTTACAACATCAAAATTTCACATAAAATCAATAAATAATATAGAATATATTAAATCTCAATTATATTACTGATCAAATTATATTATATATTTTTTAAATAAAAATAAAATACATTAAAAATCTTCTAAATCAAAATTTTCCTCTCTAATATCTCATCATCATCAGAAGGGGCTGAAGCAGGACCGGGAGGGGCTGGAGCTAGAGCAGGAGGGCTAGAGCAAGAATTGGAGAGGCTGGGATTGGAGCTGGAGGGGCTGGAGCTGAAACATTAGCCAACATATCTTGAATGCTCGATAAATCTGCTCCAAAATGAGTGGAGAGCTGACTCACTGTAACAGACATGATACTCTATTGCTGAGATGCCACTCCTGAGCATGAGATGTGCACTCCTAACCTGAGCTGCTTGCACTAAGACCTCGTCAAGCTGCTTCTGACTGACAACCCCAGAAGCATGTGAGAAATACTCGCCTTAGACTAGTACTCATCGACATTATGTTTGGGCCTGCAATGAATTCTTCCAGAGTGCTCAGGTCCAAGACATGAGACAAATGGTATGGGGACTAGAGGTGTCCGAACCCTCACTCGTAATGCATCTAACTGCTCTTGTAATTGCAAATTCAAATAAAATATCATAAGAAATGCTATAATACTAATCATACTCTAGTTATTACTTATAAAATCTTCCGATCGCGACATTCATCCCATCTGCCCTTCTTGTTCGTATGACTCGATCGAAAAATAGGGCTATGGATGAGTATCATCCCCTCTCATCAGCTATATAATCAATCAGCTTGTTAGAAATACATAAAAAATAACAACTTATAATTGTAACTAAAGAATCTGAATTCATTACCCTCTCTATGCACACGACTGGCTATAGACTCACGATCGAGAGTGTGCATGTACTTTTGAGCAATATGATTCTCCTAATTCTACAAGATACAGTTAAAAAGTATTTAAATTACATAAGTTAAATCAATATAATTATCAGTATAATGAAAAATAAGTTACAAATTAAATTTGAAAGTCCTAGCTCCTCCAATGCTGACCATTCCCTCCCACTGACTCAAGGACAGTCTTGGATCCAAGAAAAGCTCCTCCTCAATATCCTTACGGTACTCTAGCCATCCTCTGTAGAGAGCTTGACTTTATAGTTCTGGTATAATTTCATCTTCTACAGTCGGATATTTCGAACCCTCTCATGATTTGAGAAGTCATACTTCTCTGTATAAAATTATCAGGAGTCAGTTACGAAATTATTCTAATCAAATAGTGTAAATATATACCATGCATATATATAATTAAGATACACTTACCTAAATCTCCTCCCACACTCGATCATTGACATCGGGTCCATCAATCACCAGTTTATGGGCATTACGGGAATGATGTCGGATCGCCTCACAAGCACTCTGAAAAAGAAATGCATCTCCCATGCGGTCTCCCATTACTAGCCTCTCCTCTTGATCATACTCTATCATGACCTGATGCTGGCAGTTTTACACATGCGGCATGCATGTGGAATCGCAAAATATCTTATTGGATGTGCATCTGCAATGAAATACATTATGAATATATAAGAGTATGTAATAACTATATAAAATAATAAATAAATAATTGATATAATAAAATCTACTCTCATTGGGATCATGCGACGTGGATGCCGGTGGAGCTAGATCAATGGTGGAGTTTATGCCAGAGACATGGCTATCGATAGAGTCTCAGATGTGTCGGTGGGAGGAAGATGTACTACGAAGCCGAAGCCGAAATCGAGGTCGATGTGATGGAAGGAGTATGTGCCTCCGAAGCTGATGTGGATTGGGGTGGATGCAGAGGTGGAGCTCCACGTAGCCCGTCGAGGGTTTTATTAGTGAATAAATGATTATTAGTGATGAAAAATAACTTGCATCGCTAAAAGTCCAATCAATATATGGTGGTGGGATTTTACTGTCACTTTCGTCTGCGTGCGTTTTGGGTTTTCGCATTTCCTCCCGACTTCCCCTATTCCCGGACTTCCATCAGTCGGCTTCACCATTGCTTTCCCGAGCTCCACCATGGTTTCCATTGACCGTCACTGGTGACTCCTGTTCCCCCTTAGGTACGATCCCGCATCGCTTTCCATCCGTCATCGGTCTATTTTTTTTTTGGTTGGTCGGGCCACCTGCGAGCGGCATTCGACGCCCCCGTCGGCACATGCCAGTGGCCACGAGAGCATGGAGCCACTAGTTGGGAGGAAGGGGGAGGGGCGGGGAGGGAGTTCGACCATAGGGAAGGGAGGCTGTGGGGTGTGAAGGAGCAGCACTAGTTGGGGTGGGGGTGGGGGGGTTGTGGGGTTCGCCAAGGTAGGGGGGTGGGTCGCGGGGTCCGTCTGGCGATGATGGGGCGCAAGCATAGGAGCCGGGGGTTGGGGAATGGCATAGTGGTTGGGGGGATGGTGGCAGCTCGGAGGAGGTTCGAGTGCCATGGGGTTGGGGGGACGACGGTGTGGGGGGCCGTGGGGCCAGGTGGTCAGACGGCAAAGGGGGTTGCGAGGGGTCGGAGGCAGAGGGGGTTTTGGGGGGTGGGGGTGGGTGGCTGGGGGTGGCACGATGGGCAAGGTGAGGCCATGGGTGGCGCACCGAAGGGGGGTGTGTGCGGGTTGGCTACCGATGGAAGAAGGTCGGGCGGGGCGGGGAGGGAGGAAAGAAAGGGGGAAAGAAGGGGCAAAAATAAAAAATAAAATATAAATAAAATAAAATATTAATCAATATTTTATTATTTGATTATATAAAATATTTTTTTGTTATAATTTAATGCATATTTTTTTTGCTTATTATAATTTAATGCATATTTTTTTATAATTTAATGCATATAACTTATTGTGATTATGATTAATGTTTAACTAGGATTAGTCGAATCCTTCAATGAATTTTTAATGCATATGAACTGTCCAGTCTGGAATCTAGATCAGGATCTGGTTCGAGATCTTATTTGGATTTGGATCACAATTCGAGATGGATCGAGGTCAAGATTTCGGGTTTGGATCTGGTCTGGGATAAAGATTGAGATTTGATCCAAGATTCAGTCCCGATCCAAGTCACGACCCCGAGTTGGGATCAAGGTCAGGATCTGGGTCAGAATTTAGTTCGAGATTCGGATTGAGACTCGATCCATAGAAGACCTTCCTCTGAGCTCGTAGACCTGACACCAATCGAAAAGCATCACAGAGGCATAGCTACAATATATAATGTCAGCTCAGTCCGCCATGGCTTGCACCATCCCCTAATGGGTATGGTGTAGCCGGGTGAAATCTCGATACAGAGACATTGTCCTCATGCTCGCATCTCCAACTTTCTAGGGCTATGTTCTTCAACGGACCTCGTCCTCGCCTCACACCTATAGAGAATGGTTTGAAACAACAATGAATAAATCATTAATATGATAGCTATCTATATACCTAACAGATACAACTAAAATCAAATTTATTATATAAAAATATTAAAATACCACTCTAACTTACCTCCACAGCACTATCACTCGAATCCACCTCTGCAGTACCCTTTGGCAGCTTTAATGATGAGGCAGTGGAAATGGGGGAAGGCTCAGCCTCAGGGTAGGCTGGAAACTCGAATGTGGTCATCTCCTCCTGACGCCATACCTGCAATGCTTAAATCATATATATAAATAAATATAAATAAACAATAATAGCAAAAATATATAAATACTATTGAATAGAATTGTATTGCATACCATTATTGCAAGAGAAGATTTAACAAAGAATATAGATCTACTCATCAATATCTGTATCCTCTTCGATTTGTAGATCCTCCTCTGAATCATAATAATTGACTAATGTATCATCTTCTATCTCATCGTCATTTATGAACTAATTGTCGCCCTCCGAATTACCAAGATTAAATGCAAAATTAGCTCCAACTTCGTTGGACAGTAGATCAGTCCTATTCAAAGGAGTTGTCATAAGTTCTTCATCAACAAGGAGGTCGGTCAATATTTGTTCTTCCTCTTGAAAAATTTTCTCTTTATGTAGATCCGAATTTTCATTCATCTCTAGTCAAATTGGTATGTCATATGCACCTCTAGGTATTATTTTTTGTACGGCATGCCAATCATCTCAATACTTCAGATCTTCCAAATATATTACTTATTTTGCTTGAGTTGCTAATATATACAGTTCATTCTGATACCATATTCATGCAAAATTTATACTGATAAGATGTGGATTAATACGAATACCGATCTTCTTATTGCTAATATCCCACTATTCATATTGAAACAAGAATATCAATTATTGGACCCATACTTCAATTCTATAATATCTATCAATACACCAAGATATTCAATCTCCTTTTCTCTTTCATATCCTATCATAGCAATCCCACTATTCTGGATCCATCTTTGCATCTCAAGTTCTCATGTATGAAATCTCATTCCTCTAATGATACAGAATGTGTAGTGATTAACTCTTCAATCGTAGCGACATGCTAAATCGTACAACTCATCGATTGCATCCGATCCGGATCCTGACCTCGATCCCAACTCGATCATGATCCAGATCCGAACTGGATCCCAGATCGGATCCTGACCTAGATTCCGACCTCGATCCAACTCGATTTGTGACTCGAATCTCGGATCGAATCTCAGATTGGATAAAATATTTAATTAGCACTATATTCATACAATATTGTTATTGGCAGGCTACATTTGATGTTGTTGATTTTGAGCACAATTATGTGCAGTGAGCTGTAAATGATCATTTATACTTGCATTTCAAGGATTATCGATATTGCATTCATCGCCACTACTATGCTGTAGTGCAGGACCAGGGGTTAAGGCAGTATGGCAGTGGCCATATGACAGCATCAGTATTGAGGATTGGGCTATCATATGCCGCAGATATGAGGACCCAACATATCAGGTTAAGCATCTAATTTTTTTTGAAGTTTAATAATTAAATTATTTATTCTTAAATTCAGTTACTTACTAATTTGACTATTAACTGTACAGAATTGATGTGTTCGAAATACTGCGAATCGAATGAGATAGACCTTCACGCACTATAGGGGTTCGAGGTCGTTCACTCATCATATCGAGCAGATGGTAAGTAATTTTTATTTAGCATATTTTAACTCTTTAACTATTTTAAAAAAATTTATTAATTATTCTCAAATTACAGAGAGATATAAAGAGTGGCGAGCTTCCTTGTAGGATCGAGATCTACTAGCGGACCCACCAATGAGGGTCAGGAGAGTGGATGGTGGGGAGCTAGGAGATTTATGTAAGTTTTTTCAATTACTTTTTTTATTGATATTTTGATTTTCAATTCAAATTTAGAATAGCTATAACTTTAATTTTTAGGATCGTATGATAGAGATTAGATCCCACCTATCCTTGAGGGCTTGATCGCACCCTCAGATGATGAGATTTGTGATCAGATGCTTGGTACAAGATCCTATTATATTAGGAGGGCTAGGGTATAGGATCAGAGCTCTTCTATCTTTTCGCTCATCCAGGACTGACATCCATGCTACCTGTGATGTCCGGTTGGAGGAGCTACAGAGGCAGACTGCTGAAGATCGATAGCGAGCTGCTAAAGATCGACACCTGATGAATAGAAGATAAAGCAGATGGTGCAGATGGAGTAGAAGATAGAGCTGGTGAGGCAGCAGTAGGTCGGTCCGTCATCCTCCACTAGTTTTCTTTCTCCAGATGTCGATGCTTGATGGCCAGCGATTTGTTTCTATATTTTTTTATTTTTATTTGGATCTCTTATAATTATTAAATTTATTTTTTATATTATATTTAATTAAATAAAATTATCAAATTTAATTATTTATGGATTTATTATCTATATTTTTTATTTTTATTTTATAGATTATAAATATAAATTATTAAAATATAAATTAAAAAAATATATTTATAATTTTTTAAAAATATTATATTATAATAAGTAATGAAATTATTTGTAATAATTATTTTCATCATAAATAATTTATTTTTTTATAATTAAAAAATCTTTTTTAAAATTATTTGTGATTGAATTTTTTCATTACAAATAATGATTTTTTATGATAGAATTATTTGTGATAGATTATTTTCATCACAAATAATTTATTTTTTAAAATTTAAATTTTTTTAAAAGTATTTATAACTAAATTTTTTCATCGTAAATAATTTTTTTGATGATAAAATTATTTATAATAAAAATTTTATCATAAATACTTTATTTTATTAATTTTTAAAGGATATTTAATTTATTTATTAAATTATTAGCAATAAAAATTTTTCATTGCAAAAATTAATTATTAGCGATGAAAATTTGATTTTCATTGTAAAAAATTATTTACAATCTTATTTTTTATGATGAAATATTAGTGATAAAAATTTTATTGCAATAAGTATTAGCGATAGAAATTTAATATTTACGATGCTTTTTTTGCATCGCAAATAACTTTTTTTTGTTATAATGTGATCATGTCTTTCTTAAGTAATCTCTTCGCACAATATCTCTATAAAAATTACAAAGATGAATACAGCCATTCTCATATTTTTTGGCAACACACGATGAACATCTATTGGAATCAACTCCTGCATCAACACATGTTAATTATCAGTCTTCAATCCATCAAGTCTCACGTCCTTACTGCTCACATGCTTTGATATATTGCTTGAATACCCATTTGGAATCTTTATGTTCTCCAACACATGAAGAGATGTGGATCGTTCGGAGGCATTTATGACATAGCATGCATGAGGGAGCCTCCACTATTCTCCTTCCACTGGCTCTGGGTGGAGTGATCTCCTAATACCTCATTCTTATAAGTCAAATCAAAAATTCAAGTCATCCTTGGTTTTATCCTTGATGTTCAAGATCATTGCCAATAGGAGCTCGCACATATTTTTTTCAATGTGCATGACATCTAAGCGGTGGCGCAATAAGTTTGTCTCCCAATATGACAAGTCAAAAAATATACTTTTTTTTCTCCAATTAAAGTGTGTGTCGTCTTCTTTGATTGACGCTTCCTCTTGTTACCACCAATTGACTCATCTTTTTCAAATTCAACACTAAGACCATCCAACTCTCTCAACACCTCACTCCCAAATATCTGGCTAGGTGCCTCACCTTTTTCAACAGTGCCATCAAAGAAGCATGCATCCTTATGTATGGATAGTTTCGACAGAGGAAGTATCGATGCCCCATAAAGCTAAAGCTCTTTTGATGTGTCAACCTTCTAGATCGGGTGTGTTTTTCACCAAACCAGGCATGCTAACTCACCTTTCATGCTCCAATCCGATATTAGGGGATAAGCTGAAAAGTCATTTATTATCCACATAAGCGTCACGTGCATAGAAAATGACTCATTCATCAAAGTATCAAAAGTGAGAACACTCTGAACCAACAATTGTTTAGCTCCGGTAATAAAAGGCTGCAAATAGGCATCAATATCATTTTCTATCTCCATCGATTTAGGGATGAGCACTATCATGAAAGCGAAGGATTTTTTCATACACATCTATGGTGGGAGATTGTAAACATGAGTAAACACTGGCCATACACTATGGTTGGTATGCATGTGCTTGAAGGGGTTAAAACCATCGCATGACAAGTCCAACCTCACATTGTGTATCTCTGGTGCAAAATCAGGATGTATTTCATTAACTTTTGCCATGCCTCTCCATCGGCTGGATGTCTCAATGCATCATCTTTTGTTTGCTTCTCTTCATGTCATCTCATGTCCTTCGATGTCTTTATCCAAATAAACAACTTCTGTAGCCTCGATATCAAAGGAAAGTGCCACATCCGCTTTTGAGGATACGACTAGATATGCCATCTTTATTTTGTTTCCATCTTGATACACCACACCTCGTGCACTCATTTTAGTTGGCATCCCCCTCCCAATAGTGCATGCAATCATTAGGACATGCATGTATTTGTTGTAAGTAAAGCCCAACTATTACATAATCTTCGATGTCTCATAATTATTCTTCGAGATTTGTGCATTGTCCAAAAAAATATCTTCCAAAAGCTCTAGTTGTAGTTCACTCCATCATTACTGAATCAATTGGAGCATTACACATAATACAATCAGATTAAAACTCAAGCTTTGCCATCTTTTCATATCCAGGATACAACAGAATATTAGTGTCCTCCATCAAGTTGCGGACCTTCACCACATCCTTATTGTTTGTCATTCCACCAACCATAAAATCAGGCATGTGTTAGAATCGAATAGGTTGCATGTGTGAATTTCAAAATAATTTTTGATCACAGCAGAAAATCGATCTAGGTTAAACCCTTTTAACCCCACATGCATTAGATTTAATCTATATTACTCGAGCCTCAGGATCTTTGACATGCACATAATCTAAAAAATAAAAGAGAAAATATTAAGATCGAATCTCAATACCTTTGCACGGATCGATCTATACCACAGTTGATAATCGTGGATTTGAACGGATTCCTTTAGCCGCGTACGTGCTCGACCTCCATAGGTATCCACATGATGACTCATTTCGACCAGAGGTAGGTGTCTTCACCAGGATGCTAGCTCCCTTGTAGAAGACTTCTCTTTGATGACTAAGTTTGTTCTCTCACAGATCTCATAGACTCTATTGAGAACTAGGAAGAACAAGAGGAGGAAGAAAGAGGACTAGCTTTTTTTTGACCTTTTTATAAGAGGGACTAGGGATTATGGTTTGGAGAAGGGGGCACCACCAAAAGTTTCCATAAAATTCCTGATTGGTTTTCTTCTTATCTCCTTATCTAAATTTGAATCAAATTCAAAACAAGAAGAAGATAAAGATCATGACTTATCAAGAAACACCCTGCCTTATCCTTTTGATTTGAATCATATTCATATTAAGAAAGGACAAGGATCATGACTCATCATGAAACTACCTGCCTTATCCTTTTGATTTGAATCATATTCATATTAGAAAGGATAAGGATCATGACTCATCATGAAACCACCTGCCTTATCCTTTTGATTTGAATCATATTCATATTAGGAAAAGATAAGGATCATGACTCAAACCAAATCATTGAGGAGTCCCAGGGTTTTGGGATTCTAGATTTCCTATTTTGTATCAAATCAATCTTATCTAGTTTGGACCCAAGGGAAGAAGGGAACCTAACCAAATTCAAAATCCAATCTCCTCAATTAAATCCCAATCTAATCAGAATTAATTGAATCTAAGTCTTGATCAAATCAAGAATTAATTTTCCTCATAATTAGGCTTGATCCAATCAAATCCAATCCAAGTCAAACTGAATTCAATTTAATTAGACCTAATTTGAACCTCAATGCTCAATCTAATTGAGCCAATTAGCAATCAAATTGCTAATTAATCCTTTCATGATTTACTAACACTTAGTGAATTACCTAATTGCAATATTTGCATAAAGTTAATCATTAATTATATTGATGATTTTACCCTTCAATGATTTATAATCATTAGTCAGCCATCTAATCGGACAGAACCTCTTTTGTATGTGACTCCATAGTTTTATTCTGTCTGGCAGTGAGAATATTATGATCTCCATCATAATATCATCGAAATTTCTTTCGATAGATTGAAAAATTATAACTCTGCCCTTCGAAGATCATCGATCGTCAAGATAATATCCGATGAGTCTCACAATTCATTAATGACACCGGGCAGTATGTAGTGACAATCTAACAGAATGAAAGTATGAACCCCTAGATATAGTTATTATGTGATTCAATCATTCTATCATGAGTCCCGACTTAACGGAAGTCACGAAAAACTTATCAAAGCCCATTGTCAGTCATATGTAAGATAGGCTCGAATCGAGTTTACTTGTGAATCCCGTGAAAACTCTTTTTTAGTATTCACTCTTGCTCTGACCAAAGACTTCCTAAACTCAGTCTTGTGAATCGCATAGGTCTACTCTTTTTCTATCAAGATCGATAGATTTCATCTAGATACATCTTACTCCAAACAGTGAACCTGAACCTACAATAGCAAACATACACAGTAAGGATCCGAATGGCTAGAGATCAAAGAAACATGCAGTCAAACTAAGTAGCCTTATTGCGAATAGCTAACATACCGTAGGTCAAAGGACCAGTCACACCACTGCAGCATCGAAAAAATCACTGACGAGTGAGTAGACGTCTAAGTAGTTTCTCGTGTTGGTTAAGCTCAGTGCAAGTTATTCTCTAATAACCACATGCACTCTCACCTCAGTGTCCCCACACTGCAGACTCAAAATCATCTGTCCAAAAGGAAGGTGATCCGTGCATAAATTTTAAATAGATTGATCACTGTCTTCCATGATGATCCTACGATCAGGAACATTTAAAAATTAACCACTAATGATGTATGTCTCAAATTTTTAACATCTTGAAAATATACAAAATCATCTTAATTAATTTCAAAGATAAATCATGGACACATACAACATGATTGGTAATAAAAAATTATCTGACAAGTATAAAAAATATATCCTAAAGAAATGTATGCATCAGCCAAGATTAGCTTCTAAGACACATATCTAACAAACTTCCACTTGCACTAAAGTCAATCTGTTATATACCTGAGCCCCATCTTCTGAAGACAAGCTTTGGTATTTAGCTGGCTAAGTGAATTGGGCCTACTACATTTCATATGGAGTCTATTCTCTATACCTCTATATATTTCTACTTAAGGCAATCGTGTATATCCCTATTCTATATGTTTGGATTTCTGATGAGACCTTGGCTCCTTAGTAAGGACTATGGGCCATTATCTTTGCAGTATGGTGTCATGGCATCTGATGTCATGACATCGAGTTCCGCAACTATCATAAGAACCAGAATGCATCCTATACATCTGTAGCATATTCAACTTCCATTGATTAGTTGCTTGAAACCCTTCCAACATTCCAATCCAATATAACTCAAGAATACATACTAATGTAGATATTCTACCATCCATATATCCTCCTACTCTTAGCTTTAACCTTTCTCCAAAGATCAAAATAATCCCTTAGTGCTTCTCAAGTACTTAGAGATATTTTTCATAGCAATCCAATGCTTTCAGCCTAGATTCGATAAATATCTACTCATGACTCTCACAGCAAGATATATGAAATTGAGTACATAGCATGACATACACCTATGCCCTAGAGGATAATGGATTCTTCTTGGAGATTTCTATGCGGAACCGTTTCAGCACCTCTTCTATATACTTATCTGTGAAAAACTAAATATCCTTTTAGATCTATTTTATAGATCTTCATTCTCAGAATATAGGATGTTTGTACTAGGTTTTTGATGAAAATTCTATATGCAACTACATCATAATCGATGTTAGTATGGGATGCTCCCATTGACCTTCATGTAAACATATGATTCCTCCTCATTTTTGATGAAATCAAACAATTTAATTACATCATTAAAATAACTTAATCTGACTATGAGATTTTTGCTTAAATCCATACATGAATTTTTGCAGTGTGATCTTAATCACTGGAAGTAAAATCCATAGACCACTGCATATAGATACCTTCTCAAGATATCCATTCAGTAAGGCTATTTACACATCCATTTCTTGGGGTCGATGTTCAACATCATCTCATTGTAGATTTCAGGATCATCTCTATGTTTCCAATCTCCTTTGAGAAATACTTTCTCTTAATCCTCTATAAGAATATCAAGTTTCTTTCAAAAAGATGGAAGATTCTACTAAATCTACGAGATGGAGGAGGTACTCCATGTACTGGCTCATCATAAAAAAATTCTATAGGTCTTATGACTCGTTGTTCTTTAGAGACTCTCTCTTTGAGTTCATCCTCCCACTATTTTTAAGAAAAGAGCATGATTTGTCACAATCACATTATGAACCACTAGAAAGAGTAAGTGGAATTCCAAACCTTTTAAGATATCCCATAACGAGCTCTCAAAGATCTATCCTCTAACTTGTCCACCATACCATATCTCTATGGTGTGATGGAACTAACTTTAGAGAGAACCTAATTTAAATTTCAAAAATTAAAGCTTGTTCCTAAAGAAACAAAGGTTAAATCAGTGAAGTTCATAAAGGATCGGACCATATTTAATATAGTGTCATTCCTCCTCACAGATATCCCATTGAGCTGAGGTGTATTAAGAGGATTTTATTATGAAACTATACCATTTTCTAGAGATAATCATGAAATTCTCTATTTGGTATTGCATCCTCGATCTAATCGAAGTACCTTTAGGATTTTTTTTGATTTGCTTCTCTACTTCATATCTGAGTTCTTTGAATCTTTCAAAGACTTCAGATTTGTATCTCATATATATGCTTATACCATGACTGACCATTGGTAAAGGTAATGAAGTAGATATAACCTTCTTCGTATGACTCATCAAATGTGCCACACACATCAAATGTGTACTAGGATAAGTATCACAGCAGTCTTATCCCTTTATCCCATAAAGGACAGCATAGTCATTAATCCTTAAAGAGATGATTCACAGACTAGTTATGACTCAACAGTCAATGAGCCCAAAGGCTTATATTTCTCCAATCGATAAATCATTTCTTCTCCTATATAACCTAGCCTAAGAAACCACCTATATACTTCAGGTTATTTGATTTCTAGATTTCTCAAAACTAATGATATTTGCTGTTTGCTCGAATATGTTCACATATGCATCACCATGCAAATGTTAGAGAACTAAATTCAAAATGGTAATCATCAAGGTTAGGTGCCCACGGTCGTAGTACAACTTTTGTACTATCACTGACTCAAAAGAGTCACTTCACCTTCTCTCTGCCCTCTTCCTTCCCTTAGACACTATATTGAAGTGTGTAACATGCACAAGAGTCTAATACTCAACTGGAAGAAGAGAAAATCGTAAGATCAAGTTTGAGCAACTCGACATATCTTCCAAAGATGTGTCTATATTTCTTTAGGCTTTTAGGTATATACCTCTAAACTTTTCAAAGTTTCTTTAGGTACCAATATATTGACCAATTCAGTTAAGGTGCTATAATGTTTATTCATATAATAGTTTCATAAACTATCCATTTGAATCAAAAATTGCAGGATCAAATCCATTAGCAATTCCCTGTACATGGTCATGTCGAGCTTCTCTAGCTCTTCAATATCTTTGATCATTGTCAAATAATGATCCTGGACAAACTACCCATCATGCATCTCATACGTTGTGCGACTCTGATCATCTCACAACAGTTGCAGATGAATCAACATGTCGTTGGCAGTCTACATGTCCTTAAGCACATATTGGAGTTCATCAACCATGGACTCCAATTTATAGCACCTAATATAATTGTCAATATCCAACTATTTGTCAAGTATAGCTCGTCGACTATAGCTTGGATAAGCTAATGACATTGGGTTAATCTGATTAAGAACATAACTTAATTTTTAAAAGCTAAGAACTATTTTTAGGTTTCTAAGCCAGAATATGTAACTAGTTTCGGTTATGTGGTTGATATCTATGATTCAAGCTAGAGGATTGAAAGCTAACAGAATTAATCATAGAGAGTAAAGATTTAATTAGATGATTGTACTTATAAAAATTTACTCTAAAGACTTTAAAAACAAACAAAAACTTCTACTAATTTTTTTGAGTCTCTCACACTCCTTGGGTGGAGAAACAGAAATCCTAATGCGATGAGTGGTTCTAGTGGGTGCTGCAGTCCCATCGATGTATGGCACCTCACCTAATAGTTATTGGTAACACGTACACCAATGTGTGGATAACTCTTTGTCCAGGTACTTCTCCAAGCATATTACAGTGATTTGATCTCTAAGTTCTGTAGCCTCACCTAATAGTTATTAGTATATTTTTTAGTTAAGTCTAATCTACCATTCACTAGTGAGTACAAAGCCATCATTAGATCCTTCACCTAACAATTATTGAGCCCAACCCCATCTTTTATCTGGGGCATCTAATATCAATAGAGTGGTTGTGCCTTCTCGATGCAATCAAACCACTATAACCAATCGAGAACGATCAACATCGAAAAAAACGTCTGCATCTCTACAGCGATGAAAGATCAATAGATTTAATATTTAGTGAGAAAATTTATGTTCAAATCTCTTCTAATAGTCATATACAACTGATGTAGATGACTAATCTGATTTAGGTCAGCACATCATCTCATATCTGACCAACCTAGTCAGCATAGGTGAACTCGAGTCAACCAGTAACCTAATACAAAACATAATCTCCCAAAATGGCCAGATAAGTGAAGATGAGTGGGAGTCCTTTCGTTGTTTTTCTTAGACACCAATAAATTGGTCAGGTCAGATAATGAAACCAATTAAAGAACCACCATTCAAGACTTACTTTAGACATCAAATTGGTTGATTAGAATCGATCAGATTAATTTATAGACCCAGGCTCAAACCACTAAGTCAAATTCGATCTTCATTTAATTAATTCACATCACATGTGAATCAATTTGACCAATTATAATTAAACTCAATTTTGAGCCTCTTCGATCTAATCCTAATCAACTTTTGATTAGATCCAATCAACTGCTCAAAATCGAAAAGAGTTTTAACTTGATCTAATCATGGATCCTATTATAGTTTAATCTCTAGACCTAATTAGTTCAACCTATACCCAAACCCATGTTTTATGCAATTGAAATATAGATCTTAAATTCACAATTTTAGATCCTTTAATTTCAAATCTTAATTCTCAATTAAGTGCATTATGGACATGGGTTCAGTTTAGATGTCAAAATAATTTTTAATCTAAACTAATTAATATTTTATCATATATAATTTTGCTGTCTATAGACATGAGTCGACTCATCCTGGATCTTGAGTCGACTCATCTAAGATGAACAGAAATTGTAAGCTTTGGCCTGTAGATCTGAGCCGACTCCAACAAGAACAAGTCGACTCACCAGGAACTCGAGTCGACTCGAGTAGAAATCGAGTCAGCTCGACAGGCATGCCAACTATAATTTCATATTTTGATATTGTTTTTGCTTCATTTAAAGTTCTAATTTAGATAAAAAATAATTTTCAAATTTAAATAACTTTACCATGCAACAAAAAAATAAAGATCCTATGGTTTTAGATCTAGGGTTTGACTAAAAAATATGTTTTAGACCATGGGTGTGCAAACCGTGTATCATATATATCATTTTTAGATCTAAAAATAATCAAAAATACATATCAATATACACATAAATATCTAGATCTAAAATAAATCAAAATACATATCTAACATATGTATTAAAAGATCTATATTTAAAATATGTTTCAGATGCATGCAGTTTTAGATCTAAACTACAACCATATATCACACATATATATTAAGTTTCAGATCTAAAACCAATAAAATTCATATCTCATACGTGTAAAATTAGATCTAAAGTAATAATTAAAATATTTTAAAAATATTTTTTCAAAAATTGGTTCGCATAGAACTAGGACAATCTTTTCAATATAGAGGACAAACCCTATATCAGAACAATCTTATATCAATTTGATACGAACTTTTAATCATTCTAATTTTATATCTAACATGATTAAATATATCTGATTTTAGATCTAAAAGATTGATTTAAAAATTTTGAAAATAATTTTTCAAAAACTATCAATCTTGTGCTAGGACAACCTTTTCAATATAAGGAGTTAACCCTATATCAGGACAACCTTATATCAGCACAAGATCAATTTTAAATCAGTCATACTTTCAGATCTAAATCAAAAATTAGATTATACATGTCAAGAAAAATCAATGGCTTTGATACCACTGTTAGAAATTGGGTAAGTTGCATGTACAAATTTTAAAATAATTTTTGATCGCAGTGGAAAGCAGATCTAGGTTAAACCCCTTTAACCCCACATACATTAGATCTAATCTATACTACCCGAGCCTTTGGATCTATGACATGCACATAATTTAAAAAATAAAATAAATTGAGATCGAATCTCAATACCTTTACGTGGGTCGATCTACACCGCAGCCGATGATCATGAATCTGAACGGATTTCTTTAACCGTGCATGTGCTCAGCCTCCATAGGTATCCACATGAGGACTCATTCCGATCAGAGGTAGGTGTCTTTAGTAGGGTGCTAGCTCCCTTACAGAAGACTTCTCTTTGATGGCTAAGGTTGTTCTCTCACAGATCTCACAAACTCTCTTAAGAACTAGGAAGAACGGGAGGAGGAAGAAAGAGGGCTAGATTTTTTTTTCTCTCTTTTTCTTACTTGAGGCATCCAAGTATTGGACCCTTTTTATAAGAGAGGCTAGGGATTAGGGTTTGGAGGAGGGGGCGCCACCAAAAGTTTCCATAAAATCCCTGATTGGTTTTCTTCTTATCTCCTTATCTCAATTTGAATCAAATTCAAAACAAGAAGGAGATAAGGATCATGACTTATCAAGAAACACCCTGCCTTATCCTTTTGATTTGAATCATATTCATATTAAGAAAGGATAAGGATCATAACTCATCATGAAACCACCTGCCTTATCTTTTTGATTTGAATCATATTCATATTAGGAAAGGATAAGGATCACGACTCATCATGGAACTACCTGCCTTATCCTTTTGATTTGAATCATATTCATATTAGGAAAGGATAAGGATCATGACTCATCATGAAACCACTTGCCTTATCCTTTTGATTTGAATCATATTCATATTAGGAAAGGATAAGGATCATGACTCAAACCAAATCATTGAGGAGTCCCAGGGTTTTGGGATTCTGGGTTTCCTATTTTGTATCAAATCAAATCTTATCTGGTTTGGACCCAAGAGAAGAAGGGAACCTAACCAAATTAGAAACTCAATCTCTTCAATTAAATTCCAATCTAATCAAAAATTAACTGAACTCAAGTCTTGATTAAATCAAAAATTAATCTCCCTCACAATTAGGCTTGATCCAATCAAACCCAATCTAAATCAAACTGAATTCAATTCAATTAGACCTAATCCGAACCTCAATGCTCAATCTAATTGAGCTAATTAACAATCTAATTGCTAATTAATCCTCTCATGATTCACTAATACTTGATGAATTATCTAATTACAATATTTATATAAAATTAATTATCAATCATGTTGATGATTGTACCCTTTAATGATTCATAATCATTGATCAGCCATCTGATCGGACAAGAACCTCTTTTGTGTGTGATCTCATAATTTTCATTCTATTTGGTAGTGAGATATATTATGATCTCTATCACAATATCATCAAAATTTCTTTCGACAGGTTGAAAAATTTCAACTCTTCGAGGATCATCGATCATCAAGATGACACCCGATGAGTCTCACAATCCACCAGTGACACCTAGAAGTATGTAGTGACAACTCAACAAAATAAAAGTATGAACTCTTAGATGTAGTTACTGTATGATTCAGTCCTTCTATCATGAGGTCCGACTGGACGGAGATCATGAAAAACTCGTCAAACCCCATTATCAGTCATATGAAAGATTGGCTTGACTCGAGTTCACTTGTGAATCTCGAGAAAATTCTTTTTCAGTATTCACTCTTGCTCTGGCCAGAGACTTTCTGAACTCTGTCTTGCGAATCGCATAGGACTACTTCTTTTCTATCAAGATTGATAAATTCTATCTAGATGCATCCTACTCTAAATAGTGAATCTAAACCACAATAGCTAACATACACAGCAAAGATCCGAATAGCTACAGTCAAACTAAGTAGTCTCGCTGTGAATAGCCAACACACCGTAGGTCAAAAGATCAGTCACACCACTGCAGTATCGAGAAAATCACTGACGAGTGAGCAAACATCCAAATGATTTCTTGTGTTGGTCACACTCAGTGTAAGTTGTTCTCTAACAATCACTTACACTCTCACCTCAATGTCTCCATACTACAAACTCAAAACCCATCTGTTTAGAAGGAAGGTGATCCGTGCACCAATTTTAAATAGATTAATCACTATCCTCCATGACGATCCTATGATCGAGAGTATTAAAAAATTAACTACTAATGATGTAAATCTCAAATTCTCAACACTTTGAGAATATACAAAATCATCTTAGTTAATTTCAAGGACAAATCATGGACACATACAATATAATTAACAATAAAAAATTATCTACAAGTATAAAAAAATATGTCCTAGAAAAATGTATGCATCAGTCAAGATGGGCTTTTAGGACACATATCTAACAGCATGGACATAGATGCACCATCATTGTGGCTAACAAATGGAAAGACATCACGAGCCATTTGTTCCACTCCCCCATCATGTTGATCACCTCCTTGCAGCCTACCCTCACCATATTGATTCCAACAAATTTCATAGTCAGGTTTAAAGCCATACATAATGAGGTAATCATTTACATCTTGACGAGATAGCCAAGGCATACCCATACACTTTTTACAAGGACATTGGATAAGCGCATGGTCTCCGAATTTCTCTATATCAAAATCAAGAAACTTTTGAAGTCTGGCCTCATATTCTGGCGAGAGCCTACTCAACTTCATCCACCTCTTATCCATGGTTAAAATGATGATACTGCAATTAAATCATGTGTGGAAATGAGACACAACATTATAACAGCAAGATAATTTGGTAGTAATTGCTCATAATTTATGCACATATATCAATACTTAGAGTTCATAACATCATTACATAGACAAACAAAATAATGCTAAATGAATCCTAACTCCACCAACTCCTTCCTAATAGGTGTGGTCCTATCCCTTTAAAAAATGCATCATTTTTATTGTGGCCACAACTTTATTTTTTGTTCCATATCCAGGAAAAATCTAGCAGCATCTTTCTACAGTTCTTCAAGTACATAATATAGATGGATCATATTTTAACTACATCTAATATGTATCCAGAGAATAAACGAGATAACTGCGATAAAAATTTTCATAATAAAACAAAGAATGCTATGACAACAACAAAAAATTGATGCATTTTTTATCTATCCAAATGGGACATTCAAGAGCCGTTCACAAAGTCCTTAAACATAGAGTCCATTTTAAGAACTCTGTGATCGACTCTTGAACAAGAGTTTAAGGTTACATTAATGCATGCATTAAATCACTACCATGCATCTCTCTATAAAAATAGAGAGATGTATCCGGATCTGACCCAGATCCCGACAAGGATCCCAATTCAGATCCTAACCAAGATCCTGACTTGGATCCCAGACTGGATCTCGATCTAGATCCTAATTATTATTATTTTTATTATAATTATTATTTGATAATAATACAATAAAATTTATTTTATTACAATACCCCACCCCCCAACCATCGCCCCTCGGCCCGTCACCACCACCCCCCACCCCTCATGGCACCCCACTCCGTGCCACCCCTCCCCGTCCTTCGCCCCACCCCCCGTGCCACCCCACCCTATGTCGCACCGCCCCTCTGCTCGTGCCCCCTTGCAGCCCCCATCCTCCGCCCCACCCCCCCATGCCACCCCACCCCACACCGCACCGCCCCTTCGCTCGTGCCCCCAACCCCCTGTGGCCCCCAACCCCCTGTGGCCCCCATCCTTCGCCCCACCCCCCATGCCACCCCACCCCATGTCGCCTCTCCGCTCGCATCCCCCACCCCCTACGGCCCCCATCCTCCGCCCCACCCCATGCCACCCCACCCCACACCGCACCGCCCCTTCGCTCGTGCCCCCAACCCCCTGTGGCCCCCATCCTTCGCCCCACCCCCCATTCCACCCCACCCCATGTCGCCTCTCCGCTCGCATCCCCCACCCCTACGGCCCCCATCCTCCACCCCACCCCATGCCACCCCACCCCGTGCCGCCCCTTCGCTCGCGCCCATCCCTTGCAGGCCCCACCCCACCCCCATCTACTGCCCCGCCCCCTGTGCCATCCCATCCCACAACGCCCCTCCGCCCCCACCCCCACGGCCCCCACCCCCCTCCATTCTCCATCCCACCCCTGGCCTGCTCTGCTCGTGCCCCCCACCCCCTGCTCCTCCCTTCTCTGCGGAGCCATAAAAAAAAGGGTTACCTTGCAGCGACGGTGGCGGCGATAGTGGTGACGACGGAGAGGACTGACGGTGAAGAAGAGGGAGGCGGGACCGAGGGGGTCGGAGTTGGTGGCGGTGCTAAAAGGAGGGGGTAGCGGTTGGTGGGCCAACGGTGTGGCGCAGGTTGGGTTCGGGTAGGGGAGAGAGAGAGTTAAGCACGAAATGAAGAAGAGAGGGCGTGGGTAAAAAATTTTCAAACCTATGACAGTGGTTTTTAAAACCATTGCTATAGATCAATGGTAGCAGTTATCAACCACTACAGCAGATATTTAGCAGCGGTTGATGCAACTACTGCTATAGATCTATAGCAACGATTTTTAGAATCACTGCTATAGATATGTAGCAGTGGTTATCTCTCAATCGCTGTTATAGAGTCTAAATATAATTTTTTTATATTTTTCTTTGAATATGATATAAATTTAAAATTTAAAGTCTATTTTCACTGTTCATTATCTAAATAATTATCATTAAAATATCATGATAAAAGATCGTCTCGATTCGATAGCCCTAGCTATGTCGATTAATAAAATTCAATTTCGATGATCACGAATGATCGCATAATGATCTAGTAGATAGAGATCACTGATGGATCTAAAAATTTATAATGATAATTTCGATAATATTTGAAGCACACTATCAAAATTTTACTTCAATCGAACATCATTATCAAGGTCAATTTAGCACACGATAATTCGATCGTTAAATGAAAGATGAGTGATCAAAATACTAAACTGCATTTGATTAAGATAATTTTTTATATAAATGATCTTTTCTATCATTTTAATCATTTGAATGATGGTGATCATAAAATCCAAATTATGTATATATGAACTATCGAAGAATGGATACTGAAGTTATGAGAGAAGGAGGAAGTATTTGTTTCGATCGAAGAACGGATACTGAAGTTGCATAAAATATCAATCAGAATCTAAAAGGAGCCACTTTAATTATTAGTTAAGAATTCAATAAATCTTATCCTTCATATATAAGTGCATCTTCTCTTGCAACTTTAGTATCTGTTCCTCGATCAAAATAAATACGAGCTAGCTCTTCTTCTCTTAGAACTTCAGTGTCCATTCTTCGATGGTTCATATACATATAGTTTGAATTTTATTATCACTATCGTTCCAATGATTAAAGTGATAGCAAAGATATTTATTTCAAAAATCATCTTACTTGGATATAGTTTGGCCTTTTGATTGCTCGTTTGTCATTTAATGGTCGAAATCATCGTGTGCTAAATTAATCATGATAATGATGTCCGATTGAAGTAAAACTTTGATAGTATGCTACAAATATCATCGAGATCATTATTGTAAATTTTTGAATCCATCGATTATCTCTATCTATCATATCATTATACGATCATTCATGACCGTCCAAATCAAATTTTATTGATCGACATAGCTAGAGCTATCGGATTGAGGTGGTCTTTTGTCACGATATTCTAACAATAATTATTTAGATAATAAATGGTAAAAATAGATTTTAAATTTTAAATTTATAATATTAAAAAAAATATATGAAAAAAATTATATTCTACCGATATAGCAGCGGTTAAACAAAATCGCTGCTATAGGTCTACTATATCGTAGTGGTTACGTATAACCGCTGCTATAGGTTTAAAATATGACAGCAGTTATAAATAACCACTGTCATAGTTTTGACCTATAGCAGCGATTATGAGTAACTGCTGCAATAGGTTAACCTATGGTAGCGGTTGTACGTAACCACTGTAACAGATAAAACCTATGGCAGTGGTTATATGTAAACACTGCATATCTTAAACTTATGGCAGCGGTTATACATAATCGTTGTCATATCTCAAACTTATGGCAGCAGTTATACGTAACTGCTGCTACAAATCAAACCTATGGCAGTGTTTGATTAACCACTGCTATATATCAAACGTATGACAATAGTTATATGTAACCACCGCCATAAGTTAGACCTATGACCGTGGTTATTTAATAACCACTACTACATGTACCCTGTGGCAACTGCTATAGGTCAAGACTATGGCAGCGGTTATGTATAACCGTTGTCATAGAGTCTATAGCAGTGGTTTTCGAACCACTGCCGTAGTAAGTGTTGCCATAGGCCCTTTCTGTAATAGTGATTTAAGCCGCCATCATCAAAATCCTCTTTTTCCCTCCCTAATTCCCTCATTTCCTCTTCTTTGGGCTTATTTTGTTAGGATTCGATAGCACTGATTGAGTCACCGGCCCACCGGCTATTGTCATCACCATCGCCAACATCTTCGATAAATCTCCATTCTTTTCTTTTCTTTCCGATCTTAGATATCACTGTCATGCCTTAAGGAGCAGTGCCCCCTTTTTCTTTCTTTTTTTTTTTCCTTTTGAATCCCTTATCACTGTCGGTCGGATCGTCGCCTCTGGACATCACCATGCCATCATTGTCAGTCGCTTGGGCCGCATCACAGTCGATGCCCCACCCTCCTACATCCCTCATGAAATCCCAAGAGATCTTGGGTTCGGTCAAGAAAGAAAGAAACAGAGAGAGAGGGAGAAAGAGAGAGAAAGGAAGTGAGAGCAGGACCCAATCTTTTAATGAACCAATTCAATTGATTGGACTCAATCTAATTGAGTTTGGGTCAACCCAAATCATATAAATCTGACTCAGAAATTGATCCAAACCTCAACCCAAATTCGGGCTAGGCTAAGAGACTCCTTCTATTCAACTTAAATTTTTCTAAATTAAGGGCTAATAAAACTTATATGTTCATTATAGAGCCTTAATCACCGGAAGAACACCGGATATAGAGATCGGGCTAAGAAGATCATAGAATTTTGGATCTAATCTAGGATATTGATTTAGATCAAGAGGAGCACAGATCTAAGGATCAGGCTATGTACTGAAGATCATAGTTTTTAGATTTGATTGACAGTAAGTTTTCTTTTATCTCTAAATTTATTTTTATATATATTTATGTATTTAAAAATTAAAATTTTATATAAAATATTTAAAATTATTGTAGCTTGAAATTATGTACTTTTAAATAAAAATAATTTAAAATATTATATCAAGTATGGCATCACCTCTGCTGCATGGTTACGAATTTGAAAGGAGATGATTTTTTGATTTTAATATTGAATGATCTTTAAATTATCCATATTTATTCTTGCATAATTTTTAAATAAAATTATTCTCTTATTTTTGAAAATATGATGCAGAAAGCTTGGTTTGGTATTAGTATGAAAACTAGTATGATGATCTATGAGAAATTGATTACTATGAAATTATGAAAAAAACTCTTTAGTCAGACTATGATTTGAATCTAGCCAACGGGACTGATCGTTAGCCATACATCAAAAATATGTTTCTTTCAGATCGAGGCGGTTAGGATTGATCATTGACAGAGCTAGTTCTTTCGGGCCTAGCTAGTCAAAGCTGATCACTGGTATATGTTAGTGAGTCGCATGTATATATCTTAGAATTAGTCTCTTTGCTTTATCACAGGGCTAATCATGGCTATATGAATCAGAATTAGTTTCTTTCAAACATAGTCAATCGAGATTGATTACTGGCACACGATGATGCATCACATGCTTGTTATTCAGTGGCTAATCTCTTTCGGACCTTGTCATAAGGCTGATCACGATCGTAGTCACCAATGATTAAGAAAGAATTTTTAACTTTTACTAATGTACATGCTATATTTTGAAAGAAAATTATATTGTTACATATTACTATTAAATTGTTATATTTTATAAAATAATTATGCTTGATCCTTCAGAGATATTGATAATTTACTGAGCCTGTAAAGCTTATCCCTTCTTTTCTATGTTTTTCTCAGATTCAGAGGATTCTATGAAGATTGGGATCGAGCAGTGAAGAGCATAGAATCTTAGAAGATATTTGCTTAATTTAGTTTTGAATAAATATTGATGAATTGAGAAAAAAGTTGGTCTGATATATTCTTTAGGATCTTGCTCTAAGGAGTGTGCAGCCATCTTATGCCCAATCTGGATGCTAGATTCAGGGTGTGATAGAGTGATATCAGAGCTTAGATTAAAGATCATAAAATCCTATTTTAGTCAGAGTGGGCTAGAATAAGAATTTTGATTGAATATTAGAAAATACTTACTGGTACTACAAATTCAATGAATTATTTTACAATGTTTGATTTTATTTTGCGACTATAAATTGAGTTTCTTAGAACTTTGCTTTGGATAAGTATAGAAGATTTGTATTGTTAATATTCTAGTTAAATGCATCCAGCCTAATTCTAGGAAGAATGTCATCTTGACTAAACAATAGATATGTAAAGGTACACTTTGATTAATTTAGATGGATTGTATTATGTTGTATTAGTATTGAATTTATTTTGGGAATTTAATGTCTATATGATTATAAAATATGATAGCAACCTTAAATTAAAGTAGAAGACCATGGTTGTTTTAAAGAGAATAGAAAGAAGGTAATCAAATGATTATTCAAAGATATTGTAAGGAAGAATTCTATGCTCATGGCAAGATCTAAGCAATGGAAAGGCATTTTATTAATAGTTATCAAAAAATAATTTTTTTTCCTAATGTTTTGAGTGGATTTTCTAAAGTTGATTTGCCTCTCTAATTATGATGCTCTAGCAAGTTACAAGATCATGATGGACAAGTTAGGAGTTGATTTTCTAAAACAAAAGAGTTTGATTTTGAATCTTCTAATTGAATTGACAAGGCAATCCAGAGTCAGCTTGACTTAAATAAAAATTTAAAAATTAATATCTTGACCAAACAATGGTATGAATATGGTAATTATCAAGAGGTATAATTATGATTAATATACTTGACCATAAAATCTTTGCTCTGGACTTTATAAAATTTTAATATGGGATTATTAAGAAATTTTGGAGAATATAAATTAGAGTTGTGCAATGGAAGTGTGGTGGTTGAGTCATTTAAAATTGATCAAAAATATTAATTATAATGTAAAAATATTATAATAGAAGATATGATTCTTCGATAAAAAAAGAAGATTTTTATTTATAAAGAAAATATGAGTACTATGGATTCTTAGGTTAGTCATAATATGACTATATTGGTGGTGCTAAAGAAAGTTTTGATCATCTTATATCTAAGATTAGTTGATTGTTAATTAAATTTGGTCATTTATCAAGTATCCTAGTGTGATTTATTCCCTCCTTATGATCTCAACTCTGACATAGGAATCATGATATCGATACTTCATATTCTTGAATTTAATTTTTATGATTCAATTCTGAGATCACTATTGCCTAAGACCATTACTACATGATCATGATCACTTTTGCAATCATCTAATGATTTGATTTTAATCAAGGTGGGCCATTATCTTTTGTGGAATCAAAATCCCATCATAGTACTTGTGCTGAATTTATTTCAAGCTCTATTCCAAACACAGTTGATTTTAATAATCGATCTAGTTGTCAGATTTTTTTATCCAATTGATCCCCACTCAAGCTTAAATTGCTGCATTTATCTCAATCTCAAAATCTTAGTCACTTAATTAGGGTTGATCTTATTGTTCTATGTTTTAATTCTAAATATGATAGAAAGTTTTTGATCATACTGATTTCGATTGAGAAGATGCAAGATCTTTATTTACATATCAAAGGGATGAAATTTCAGAATTAACATAAAGATACTGAATTGTGAAGCATTCTTGGAAAGAATTTGTGCTTTGGTATAGAAATGTGTATGAGCATCGTGGTTAATCCAAGGGGTCGAATTTGCTTGCAGGTATTTTAGTAATATAATCATATACTCAGAAATGTCAAGATAGGATAAATTAGTATATGTAAGTTTTGGGTTGAGCATCTTTATCCTTGAAAGATCTAGATTTCTCAAATTTTGAGTACGAAATTTTTGTTAGGAGAGAGAATATGAGAACTAGTCCAGTTCTTAGTCCAAACAAACCCAATTCAACAAAAAAAAAGGGAAGGAGAAGAATTCGATCGAAACAAGGGAACCTCAACCCCTACCCGACTGCATGCCACGATTAAGGGGTGCCATAAGTGACGAGAGTGTTGGAGGAGTGCTGTACGTAGGCAAGGGACCGCCAAAGGATGTTTGGATGGATTACACTGGCGAACAATCAGCCTAATCCAAGGAAGATCAAACTTATCTATTTCTCTCCCTCTTCTTCTTAAACCCCACCATTCCTCCTCTCGATCCACCATCGAAATGCCTCCCTTTTCCTTCTTCCTCACCTTCGACAACCATCGAATTGAAGCATTCAAGCTGCCATCACCACAACCCTCTTTTTCCCTCCCTAATTCCCCTATTTCTTCATCTTTGGGCTTATTTTGTGGGATTCGACAGCACCGACTGAGTCACCACCCCATCGGCTATTGTCATCACCATCACCAACATCTTCGGTAAACCCTCTTTCCTTTCTTTTCTTTCCAATCTTAGATATCACTGTCATGGCTTAAGGAGCAGTGCTCCTTTTCTTTTTTCTTTTTTTTTCTTTTGAATCCCCTATCGCTGTCGATCAAACTATCACCTTTGGATGTCGCCAGTTGCTCGGACCGCATCATAGCCCACGCCCACCCTCCTATCATTCCTCATGAAATCCCAAGAGATATTGGGTTCAGTCAAGGAAGAAAGAAACAGAGAGAGAGGGGGGAGAAAGAGAGAGAAAGGAAGTGAGAGAGGGACCCAATCTTTTAATGAACCTAATCTATTGATTGGACTCAATCTAATTGAGTCTAGGTCTATCCAAATCATATAGATCTGACTCAGAAATTGACCCAAACCTTGATCCAGATCCAGACCAGGCTAAGAGTCTCCTTCCATTCATCTTAATTTTTCTGGAACTAAGAGCTAATAAAGCTTATTTGTTCATACTAGAGCCTTAATCACTTGAAGAACAACGGACATAGAGATCAAGCTAAGAAGATCATAAAATTTTGGATCTAATCTAAGATTTTGATTTAAATCATGAGGAGCACAGATCTGAGGATCAGGCCATGTATTGAAAATCATGACTTTTGGGTTCGACAAATAGTAAGTTTTTTTTAATCTCTAAATTTATTTTTATACATATTTATGTATTTAAAATTAAATTTTTATACATAAAATATTTAAAAATAATTGAAGTTAAAAATTATATATTTTTAAGTAAAAAATAATTTAAAATATTGAATTAAGTATGGCATCACCTTGCATGGTTACGAATTTGAAAGGAGATGATTTTTTGATTTTAATATTGCATGATTTTTAAATTATCCATATTTATTCTTTCATAATTTTTGAATAAAATTATTTTTTTATTTTTAAAAATAAGATGTGGAAAGCTTGGTTTGATATTAGTATAAAAATTGATATGATGATGTATGAGAAATTAATTACTATAAAATTATGAGAAAAACTCTCTAGTCAGACTATGATTCGGATCTAGCCAATGAAACTGATCATTGGATACACATAAGAAACATGTTACTTTCAGACCTAACCAGTTGAGACTGATTATTGGTAGAACTAGTTCTTTTGGGCTTAGATAATTGAGACTGATCACTGATACAGCTGATAAGTTGCATGTATATATTTTAAAACTAGTCTCTTTATCTTGTCACGGGGCTAATCATGGCCGTATAAATCAGAGCTAGTTTTTTTTGGATCTAACCAGTTGGGGCTAATTGTTGGCACACGATGATACATCGCATATTTATTATTCAGAGACTAGTTTCTTTCAGGTCTTGTCACAGGACTGATCGTAGTCGTAGTCATCAAAGACTAAGAGAAGATTTTTAGCTTCTATTGAAGTGCATGGCATATTTTGAAAAAAAAATTATATTGTTATATATTACTGTTAAATTATTATATTTTGAAAAATAATTATGCTGGATCCCTCAGAGATATTGGTAGCTTACTGAGTCCGTAAAGCTCATCCCCTCTTTTTTATTTTTTTTAAGATTCAGAGGATTTTATGGGGATTGGGATCGAGTATTGAGAAGTATAAGATCTTAGAGGATATTTGCTTAATTTATTTTTAAATAAATATTGATGAATTGAGAAAAAAATTGGCCTGGCATATTCTTTGGGGCCTTGCTCTAAGGGGTGTACGGCTATCATGTGCTCGATCTGGATGCTGGATTCAGGACATGACAAAAAGAGTTTAGAATGATCAAACTGGAGTTTGCCTTTGAATCATATATGTAAGATCTTGCAGACTACAAGGCAAAAGTTTGAGGTCACTTTCCTGATCTCAACCTCGAACCTCTAGATTCAAATGATGAGGAAAGAGAACAAGTTGAGGTAGCCATGGAGAGGGAGGTACAAGATAAGAAGGAGACCAGACCAGGACGTGGCGAAGGCCAGGTGGCCGAAGATGTGGCGATCACCAACCCTCCCATGGTGATCATGTTACTCGTACTCAGAGGCCCTATTGGGGGTTCAAACACTCCTCTCGATGCCTAGGATCCTTTTCTTTTTTTTTTTGTACTCAAGCTCAGATATATTTGAGCTAGTTTTGTGATCGACTCATTTTGTGCTTCTCGACTTTCAGCTGAGATGATTTTGTAAGGGACTGACCTGACCATTGTATAGACATTTTATTGTTAATGCAACCCTCCCTCACTTTCATCTTTACTTATTAGCAATAGATCCAAGTCCTAGGGATCATATGTCCATTATCAATTGATCCAATCCCGGGTTTGTGAAAATTTTCATTCAGAGATGAGGTAAGGCTTGCTGGGGTCAAAGAGTTAGTCACCCACTTTGGAGTCTAGCTTCAGCTCGACTTGTATAAGGACAAGGAGTAGAAGCAAATTGTTGTGGTTAGGTTCTTTCTCCACTCATCCAAAGAGGAAGAGCACCATATGGTGAACGTAGTCATCGGGCCTCTGTTTGACTCACTCAAGGACAAGGAGTGCAAGTTGGCTATTGGAGTTACAAGTTATACTCAACTCGTCCATGGATGAGGAGTGCCATTTGGCGATCACAGTATTTATCCAACTTGTCCATAGAGGAAAAGCTTCATATGGTGAATACGATGTTTACTCAACTCGTCCATAGATGAGGAACCTGACGATCAGGCAATTACTCGACTCATCCGTAGATGAGGAGTTTGGTGAACATAGCAATGACTCAAGTCATCCATAGATGATGAGTTTGACGAACATGGTGATGACTCAGCTCGTCCATAGATGAGGAGTTTGGCAAACATCAAGTGATCATTTCAATCTATAAAATGAGAACTTTTATTGACATTTAATAGGAATTACATTTTAAGGATGATAAATTCATAAATTTTTGGAGGCAGAGAATTGATGCTCCATCTAGTCGGTGGAGTTGGTATGCTCTTGGTCGTACCACTTCATTGATCGTTAGAGGCCTTCCCAATTCAATGCGAGCTTTCCTTGCTCTATTGGGTGAGAGACTTCAATTCTTCATAGGATGAGGTCCCTTGCTCGGAAGGCCTTATCCTTGACTCTTGAATTATAATACTGAGCCACCTTCTACTAATAGTTTGTCGTTCGGACTCGAGCTCGCTCTCATGTTTCCTCTAGCAGGTCTAAATTCACTCTTAAGTCGGTCGAGTTGCTTTCTTCATTGAATTTCTCCACTCAAAGTAAAGGTAGGCCGACCTTTAAGGTATCACAACTTCAATTCCAAAAGTTAGATTTGAAGGGTGTTTCTCCGATAGGAACCCACTATGTTGTTTGGTAAGTCTAGAGTATATTGTAAAGCTCTTCAATCTAGAGCTCTTTGGCATGATCCAGCCTTGTGCTCAACCCCTGTAGTAAAGTCCGATTGGTTACTTCAATTTCATCGCTACTTTGAGGATGAGCTATTGAAGTCAAATGATGGAAAATCCTCATCTCCTTGCAGTGTCCCATAAACTTTGCACTGTCAAACTACCACACAAGGTCACGAACCTTGGCTTCGATGATGGTTGCTAATACATTTGCTTCTACCCACTTTATAAAGTAGTCAATGGCGACAAGCAAAAATTTCTTTTATGCTCAAAAAAGATTTGAGAATGTCTATTCCCCACTAAGTAAAAGGCTAAGATATTGTGATCGATGCTAAGAGGGTTGAAGGTCGAGGTTGGATATTAGCATTCCTCTGGCATTGATCGCATCTCCTAACTAGGTCAATTGCATTTTGGTGCATGGTCGGCCAAAAGTAATCCTGCTAGAGTACTTTATAGGTGAGTACTCTATCCCTAGATGGGTGCCGCAAATACCTTCGTGGATATTCTATAGAGCATATTCTGCCTCTAATGGATGGAGGCATTGGAGTAACAGCATTGAGTATGACCTATTATATAGCTTCCCCTCGTATACCAAATACTGAGGTGTTAGGTATCTCAGCTTCCTGGCCTCTTCTCGATCGACAGGCAGAGCTTTCTCTTATAGAAATTGGACAATCGGATCTATCTAGCTTGGCTTGTGATCCGTTTGCATCACCAGGGCCTACTCAATGCTGGGATGTTCTAAGGTCTCTATGTACGAGCTTCTCTTGAGGTCGGTGACGTTGAGAGTGGCTAGCTTCGATAGGAGGTCAACTTTAGTGTTCTCAGACCTTGGGATCCGTTGAATATTCAAGACGGTGAAGCTAGAGATGAGGTCCTTTACTTTTTGTAGGTACTTTATCATATGGGACTCCCATGCTTCATACTTACCTTGTACTTGACTGACAATAAGCTGAGAGTCATTATGGACCCTTAGGTACCAAACTCTCATTTTCTTTGCTATCTTGAGATCGGTGACCAGAGCTTCATACTTGGTCTTATTGTTTGAGGCTTGAAATCCAGAGCGCAGGGCATACTCCATGACCACCCGTTCTAGGCTGATTAAGATCAGCTCGGCTCCTAAGCCCGCCGCATTGGAGGAGCCATCTACATGGAGGACCTTGCATTCCTTGGGTTCTCTTGCCTTCGGTTCTTCATTAGATCCTTCTTCAGGGATGGTGCATTTCAAGATAAAGTCAGCTAGTATCTAAGCTTTGATGGATGGTCTGGGAAGATATTTTATGTCTCAGGTCAATGAAGTACCAACCTGATGGGCTGGTTGGTGAGGACGGTAATGGTGTGTGCTTAGAAATATGGATATGTAATCTCTTTGAGGATATCACAAGAGCACAAACCATCTTTTCCAACCTTGAGTGCCTGATCTTGGCATCATGGAGAACTTGGTTTACATAATACACTAGCTTCTGTGTCATTGCCTCTTGCTGGATGACGATCGAGCTAATTGCTTGGGAGGAGACTGTGAGATACAGATATAGGACATCTTCAATTTTCAATTTGCTTAAAAGGGGCGGTAAGCCTATATATTTCTTCAGCTCGTCAAAGGTGGTCTGACACTCCTCTGACCATTAGAAATTCTTCACTCATTTGAGAGCCTTAAAAAAGGCGAGAGTCTTCTCGACCGACCTCGAGAGGAACCTACTGAGGACTACAATTTTTTCCATCAAGCATTGCACCTCCTTAATGGTCTTTGGTAGCTTCAAATCTCAAAGTGCTCGGATCTTTTGCGGTTGTCCTCGATCCTATGTTGTGACATCATAAAGTTGAGAAACTTATCAGGGTAACCTCAAAAGCACCCAGACTAGGGTTGAGCTTCATGCGAAAGTATCATAATGTTATGAAGGTCTTCTCGAGGTTAGTGATATGGTGCTCAGCTATGCTTTTGATGAGTATATCATCTACATATACCTCCATGTTCCTCCTGATCTACTCCTTGAAGACCTTATGATAAGCCTTTGGTTAGTTGTCCCTGCATTTTTTAAGTCGAATAGGATGATCCTATAATAAAAAAGATCTTGATAAGTAATAAAAGCCATCTTCTCCTCATCCTCGGTAGCCATACAGATTTAGTTATAATTAGAGAACGTATCCATGAAAGATAAAAGCTGGTGACCCAAAGTTGCATCCACCAGTTGGTCAATCCATGATAGGAGATAACTATCCTTGGGGTATGCCTTGTTGAGGTCGGCAGAGTCGATGCACGTGCGCCACTTTCCATTTACTTTTTTGACAACACCATGTTGACTAGTCATTTAGGGTAATAGATCTCTCGGATGAACCCAGCTTTCAAGAGTTTGTCGACCTCTTCTTCATAGCCTTTTATCGCTTTGGTGTGAAGCTCCTCTTCTTCTACCTGAATGGACAATATTTCAAGTCTACATTTAGGTGATGGACAATGACCTCTGGGTCTATGCTTGGCATGTCAGAGAACGACCAGGCGAACACATCCGCATTGGATTGGAGGAACGAGGCGAGGTGTTGGCAGTCCCCGTTATATAAATTGGAGCCGACTTGAACAATCTTGGTGGGGTCAACTTTGCCCACTTGAATTGGGATAAGATCCTTCTTTGTTCAACCTCACTGCTCTATTAGCTCATCTTGGATGTCGAGTTCTTTCGCAGGTCAGTGCTCCTTGAGCACTTCTCCTCGTAGAGTTGCCATATAACATTCTTATTAGGTTTTGATAGTGCAATGGAACGATGGATTTTAAAATTTTATATCATGAAACCCATGATGCCCGAAACCCTAGACCCAAGATTCCTTAACTAATTGCAACTAATGAATAATTAACTAAGTAATTATGATACAGATAAATACCTCTTACACTAAATTTCAAATCTCCATAGACACACAAGCGTATGCCCTCCATAGGTGATCCACATGGAAATCACTCCAAGAACAGGACTTCTTGCTTTAAAACATTGTTGATGAGCTCTAACCTGTAGAACTCGGTTTGACCCAATTTGATCAAACCCACTCCTTGACTTGGACTCCTAAATATTCTCTTTCTTCCTCTAATTTCCTCCTAATTCTTTTTCTATGCTCTTGTCTTAAAGGAGGAAGACTTCTCTTAAACTTGAAACAATGTCTTAACAAGAGAAGGAAGAGGATTAATTGGATAGAGTTGGAATGCCTTAAACCAATCTGCCACCCCCTATTTATAGAAATAGGAGGAGCACTAGAGGGTCTAGATAAGTCCTTTCATGAAGTCCCTTAATTACTATATCAAAAATTAAGAGACTTATTTGAAAAGGACTCTTAATTATATGATACGGTGATTCAACCATGTCTCACATCCGCCAGCAAAAGGAGATGCTTTCAATGCCCTTCCACAAATCAGATTAAATCTGATTTTGTCATCTAGAAAACCAACTAAACAAGGCTTCTGATGGCATAAATATTAAGATGTGAATATATCCCAACTGGAAGAAATCTTAGCATGAAGTCGCAACTCTTCGCACTTCTTCATCCCGTGCACACCAAGAGATCAGGAGTGTCTCACGCCCCATCTGGCCATGGCATACTTTAAAATTTATGCCATCCTGATAGAAGGCTGAGAGGGCTTCTTAATAGGCATGAAGATCAGATTAATCAAGAGTTTAAGATTCCTCAACCGATTAAAACAATTCAGTCTTATCTCTTTGTGCCGCTAAGCATATAGAGTACCAAACCACATGGACTCTATATTTGGTGCCCCAAATGACTGAAAAAAGTCTAATAAAATCCAAATAAATGTGGTCCAAGTCAGATCCTAAGCCAATTTAATTTATGGCTCAATTAGATTAACCAAATCAATAAGATTTTGATCAAATCAACTTAATTAAGGAGCTAGGATTCATGCCACGTGTGCTAGCATGTTTCTTAGTAACCCTAGTTGGTTCCTTTGGTCCAACCAACTAACCAAAATCTATTCTTGGTTGATTTTCTCATGTGTGTAATCCTATGAGCTCCACATCTAGCCAGCAGTAGATTCGGATATATGTTGACCTAATTAGATTAGACTCCATCTAATCGATTTAGGTCAAACCTCATATCAACTCAAGTTATCAAATTAGAACTCTTTCTAATTGACTCATGAATTAATCACTTTAATTCATGAAAACCCACAAGACATGAATGACATCTAGCAATGTGTAATAAGCAATATCAAGCTTGGTACATAACATGACGTACATGATAGATTCTACAGCCGAAGCATAAAAAATTCTATTCATCTTTTATCTCTCTTCAGGTGTCTCAAGAGACATCTTCTTAGAAAGATGTATGCCTTGACTCATAGGCAAGTAACCTTTTTTATATTTCTTCATATTAAATCTTTTCAACACTAAGTCAATGTACTTAGATTAGGACAAGCCAAGCATCCTCTTAAATCTATCTCTATAAATCTTTATACCTAGTATATAGGATGCTTCACCCAAATCTTTTATGAAAAACTTTTTAGATAGCTAAGCTTTGACTGATTGTAACATTAGATATCATTCCCCATGATAAGTATGTCATCAACATACAAGACTAAGAAGACTATAGCATTCCTACTTGTCTTTTTATACACACATGGCCCATCAATATTTTTGATAAAACCAAACTCCTTTATGGTTTGATCAAAGCAGATGTTCCAACTCTTCGAAGCTTTCTTTAATCCATAAATAGATTTCTTTAGCTTGCATACTTGATTTGATCTTCCACTTGAGACAAACCCCTCCGACTGTGGCATATAAACTTCTTCCTTAAGATTTTCATTGAGAAAGATAGTTTTTACATTTATTTGTCAGATTTCATAATCATAATATGCAGCTATAGCAAGCATAATCCTAGTAGACTTAAGTATCACTACTGGCGAAAAGATTTCATCATAGTCAATTTCTTATCTTTGCTTAAAATATTTTGCCACAAGTCTGCCTTATAGATTTTTACTTGGCCATCTACTCCAATCTTCTTTCTGAAGATCCATTTATATCTTATTAGGGTTACACCCTCAGGTGCATCAACCAAAGTTCATACTTGATTGGAGTACATAGAGTCCATCTCAGATTTCATGGCTACATGTCATTTATCAGTGTCTCTACTCTAGATAGCTTCCGTATAGATCACAGAATCATCATCTTGAATGATATGGGCTTTGTTGTCATTCCTAGTGACAAAACCATATCTTGAAGGTACATTCCGTATTCTTTCTTACCTTCGAAGAGGAGGTGTGTGTTATGGATATTCTTGATCAACAGATTCATTTGGTTTAGGAATTTCATATTGAGGATCAAGTATGGTAGATTATAGGTTTTGAACTTCACTTAGTTCAATCATCCTCCCACTTTTTTTTTATTGGATAAATTTTTTTTCAAGAAAATGGCATGCCTACTGACAAAAACTTTTTGCACATAGGATGATAAAAGAAATATCCAACACCTTCTTAAAGATAACCTATAAATTTATATTTGTCAGCTCTAGCACTTAACTTATGTCCAAAAGTATTTTTGACATAAGAAGGACATCCCCAAATTTTAAAATATTTATGATTTGATTTTTTATCTTTTCATATCTCATATGGAGTGCTAGTCACTAACTTAGATGGGACCCTATTCAGGATGTAAGCAGCTCTTTCTAGAACATATCTCCAGAAAGATATGAAAAGATCCGTGAAGCACATCATTAACAACATCATATCTAATAAAGTATGATTCCTCCTTTCAGCTATATCATTTAGTTGTGGTGCATAAGAAGGGGTCCATTATGAGAGAATACCATTTTTTTTAAGATAATCAAGAAACTCACTGGACAAGTACTCACCTTCTTGATCAAATCTAAAGATCTTGATACTTTTTTCAGTTTGTTTCTCAACCATCTTATGATACTCCTTAAACTTATCAAAGGTCTCAAATTTATGTTTCATAAGATACATATATTCGTACCTAGATAAGTCATTAATGAATGTGATGAAGTAGGAGTACCCTCCTCTGACTTGAGTTGTCATAGATCTACAAACATCTGAATGTATAAAACCTAACAATTCATTTGCCTTTTCTCCATGTCCTGTGAATGGAGTTTTGGTCATCTTACCTATTAAACAAGATTCACTAGTTTCAAATGATTCAAAATTATTAGGATCAAAGAATTCTTCTTTGTAAACCTTGTGTAACCTTGACTCACTAATATGACCCAGTTGGCAATGCCAGAAATATAAGTTATTCTCATCATCTCTTTTTTTTTCTTATTATTATCAACAAAAAAATATTATCATTGAGCAGAAGAGTAAAGAGATCATTATCCACATATGTATTTTTCAAAAATTTATTAAAAAAGAAAATAGAGCAATAATTGCTCTTAGCTTTTATTTCATATCCATGTTTCAATAACAGGATTTTAGAAATAATATTTCTAATGATATTGGGCATATAATAATAGTCTTGTAACTCCAATATCTTATCGGATGGCAATAATAATATAGAGGTGTCAACAGCTTCTGCCTGATTGGACTCTCTATTTGCACCATAAAGTTCGAAGTCATCTTTTTTCAAACTTTTAATTTTCTATAATCTCTGTAATGATTTGCATATATGAGACCCACAAGCGATATCTAATACCCATGAATTAGAAGTTAAAGCACTCAATGATAAATCAGTTTGTATTATATACAAACCTTTCGATGCTCCACTTGCATCGTGCTTCCAACTTGCAAGCTAGCTCTTTCAATTTTTCTTCTAGTGCCCCTGCTTACTGTAGTGAAAATAGGTATCATTTGCAAAATCCTTCTTCGCTTGCTTCCTATTCTGGATGCTATTTTAGGGTTCTGCTTTTTCTTAGAATTCTTTTTACTTGCCATCCATTTCTTCTTATCAACTAAAAGAAGAAGAGCCTTTTTTGACTTGAAATAGCTCTCAGCAATTTTCAATATGTTCAACAGCTCTGGTAGGATCGTATTTAGTTTATTCATATGATAATTTATGATAAACTAAGAGAAGGAATCAGAGAATAACTGAAGGATCAAGTCCTGACTAAGCTCTTCATCCATGACAAACCCCAATTGACCCAATCAAGTGATTAAGTCAATAATCTTTAGAACATGAGTTTGCACGGATGAGCCCTCACTCATTCTAGACCAGAACAACTACTTCGATATCTCATATCGAGTAGTCCTGCTTTGCACTTCATATAACTCTTTAAGATTAAGTAAGATGAACTGAGGTTCCATGTCCTCGTGTTGCTTTTGTAACTCATTGCTCATTGAGACCAATATGATACATTTGATAGTCAAGTTGTCATTTTGCCACATTTTAGATATGGCCCTTTCCTTCTCTGGAGCATCCTCTCCGATCGACTCAAGATTCTGAGAGCTGAATGTTGGGATTTCATGATTTTATGCATGAATTTTTTTTTTTCAAAATAACTATGCAGCAATAGTTAAAAATTCAGATTAAATCTAATTTAATTTAAGCATGTATAAGATTAAATCTTAAAATCATAAAATAAGATCTACATATATGAGATAGAACTCAGATACAGAAATCAAATAAAGAAGAATAAATAGAGAAGATCTAATCTTTATACCTTGATACGAATCGATCTACACCGCGAACTGATGATCGTGGATGTCTTTCGAAGGTTCCTTGAAACCGTACAAGCATCCGAACTCTATGGATATCCAAACGAGACCTCGATCTGATCAGAAGCTTCTTGATCTCACTAGGGTACTAGTTCTTTGCAGAGATCGCATTATGACAGTTGAAAACTTTTCGTTTCTTACAAGACCCTCTTAGAGAAGAAGAAGAAAATAGAAGAATAAAGATCTCTATGCTAGAGATCATGAGAAGATCACTTTCTTCTCTTTCTTCCTAAAATCCATGCATAAAATCTCTATGCTAGAGATCTAAGAAAAATATGTCTAACTCTTGGACAAAAGGGGAGAGAAAATTTCATATCCAAACTTCGATAAAAGAGGGAGAGGGAAGACCCTAACAACCAATCTTTGGTTGTTTGTAAGAAAGAAAGGATAAGGGCCAACAAACCTCACACCTAGCCCCTTGTTGCCGCACCTTTCTTCTCCAAGATTTTTCATGCATGCCCCCTTCTCTTTTGGCATCCAAAATCTGATATATATTAGGTTAATTGCTGCCCCACTCTGATCCCTTGTTTAAATAAGATTATGTTAGAGTTTTAGTTAAGAGTCCACATATCCTTGGACTCTTAAGTCATGCCGCTAACCTTCTTAGCTCCTGTGCCAATAATTCCCATGGAAGGAAGGATTAGCGTGAACTCCTTTCATACTGATCTTTTTCTCTCGATCATGGAGAAAAATAGGCGCACAAACTTAAGTGGGCATGGGGCTTTCTTGATGTGGTGCAAGGGAAGGAATCCTAGACCATTAGGACCTTTCTTTAGGTGGCTTATTTAAACCTAATCAATCCTAACCTGATTAAGAATGGATTTGACTCAAGTAGATTAAAATCCTAATCTAATTAGGAGCCAATTCTATCTAGAATAAAATCTAATCCAATTAAGAATTAGATGTTACCCAAATCCTAATCAAATTAGAAATTATTCTCCTATATAATTGGGTTATCTCATAATCAAATTAAGCTTGATCAAAGCAAATCCATATTAAGTCAAATTGAATCTAATTCAATTAGACTTGATGCAAGTCCCATTGCTCAATCAAATTAAGTCAATTAGCAATTCAATTACTAATTAATTTTTTTATAACTCACTAACTCTTTAGTGAGTTATTTAATTATAATTTTTGCATTGGATTAATCATCAATCATATTGATAATTAAATTCTATCATGATTTATAATCACAATTCAACCATCTAATCAGTCAAAAATCTTTTTGTGTGTAATCTCATAGGTTCTATTATGTCTGGTAGTAAGATATAATGTGATCTCTATCACAATATCATTAAAACTCCTTTCAATGGGTTGAAACCATTCCAACTCTGCCCATCAAAAATATGATCTCTACCAATGATACCTAGCAGTGTGTGGTGATAACCCAATAGAATAAAAGTTGATGAACCTCTAGGTGCAGTTAATGTATGATACAGTCTCTCTATCATGAGTTCCGATCAGATGGCAGGTCATAGATAAATCATCAAACCTCAACATCGATCATATGATAGATTCAATTAGCTCGAGTCCATGTGTGATTCTCATGAAAATTCTTTTCCATCAATCACCATGCTATGGTCATAGACTTAAGAACTCAGCTTCTTAAATTTTATAGGACTACTTTCCTCTACTAGGATCGATAGATTCTATCTAGATACGTACCCTACTCCTATAGTGGACCAACTATTGCCAACATTCACTACAAAGACTCATTGAGTCAATGTTTATGTGTAGTCAAACTCCAGCAGCCTCACTATGAGTAGCTGTAGCACCACAGGTCAAAGAACCAGTCACACTACTACTGCATTGAGATAGTCACTAACGAGTGAGCAGACATCCATGTGACTTCTCGTATTAATCTTATTTCAGTGTCACTACACCACAGACTCAAGACTCATTCGCTTGAAAAAAGTGATCCGTGCATCGATCTATCTGGATTAATTACCATCCCCATGATGATCCTATAACCAGAAGCAATTTAAGAATTAACCATCAATGACACATGTCTCAAATTTTTAACTCTTTAAGAATATGTGTCATCATCTTGTTAATCTCTTGGATGATTCATGGACACATAAAATATGAATAATAATATAACTACCCATTAAGTATAAAATTATATCCTAGAAATATAATATACATCAGCCAAGATTGGCTTCTAGGATATACATCTAACAATCTTCCACTTGCACTAAAATCAATCTGCCATATACCAAGCCCCATCTTCTCGAGATAGATTTTAGTCTTCGACTAGCTAAGTGACTTACCAGTGGATCAACACATCTCATATAGAGTTTGCTCTTTGCATCTCTATATATTTCTACTTGAGGTAGTCGCATTACTGTTGCTCTATATGTTTGGATATCTGATGAGATCTTGGCTCCTTAGCGAGGGCTATGGTGTCATTATCTTTGCAGTATAGTGTCATAACATCTGATGGCATGACATCCAATTCTGCAACTAATATTAGAACCAGAATGCATCCTACACATTTACAGTGTACTCAGCTTCTAATGATCGATTGCTTGGAACCCTTCCAAAATATCGAATCATGATAATACAAGAAAATCCTCCTTGATGTAGACATTCTATCATTAACATCAGACATAAAGTCTAAATTGGTACATCCTCCCACTTCTGGCTTTGATCATTCTCCAAAACTTAAGAACAAATCCTTAGTTCTTCTCAAGTACTTAAGGATGTTTTACAGCAATCCAGTGCTCCTAGCCTGGATACGACTGATATTTACTCATGACATTCACAGCAATGACTATATCAGCTCGAGTATATAGCATGGCATACTTCTACACCCAAGAGGGTAGCAGACCCCTCTCCAAGATTTCTATGCTGAACCCTTTGAGTATTTACTATCAGTACTTTTCTATGAAAACACAAGCATCCAATTGGATCTATCTCTATATATCTTTATATTCTCAGAATATAGGATGCTTGCCATAGATTTTTCATGAAGAATTCTATATACAACCATATTTTAATCGATGTCAGTATGGGACACTCTCAATCAGGAGGATGTCATCTACATACATTATTAAGAACATAACAGTACTCTCACTGATCCTTTTGTAAACATATAATTCCTCATTTCTGATCAAACAATTTAATTATATCATCGAAATTAATGTTCCAACTCCAAGATTCTTGCCAACTTTATGATTTCTATCACAAGGAGTGAAATCCATAGGCTACTCCATCCAAAGATATCCAGTTAAGAAAGCTATTTCACATCCCTTTCTTGGAGTCGATGTCTAACATCGCCTCATTGAGAGTTTAGGATCATCTCTATGTTTTCTATCTCTTATAAGAAATAATTTTTTCTCTACATCCTCTGTTAAGTATACCTAAGTACCTTTCGAGAGGATGGAAGATCCTACTATATCTACAAGATGGAGTTACATATATGTACTAGCTTATCATGAATAGATTCTTTAAGTCCTATGACTTGTTGCTCTTCAGAGACACTCTCTTCGAGCTTAACTTTCTTCCCACTGCTTCATCTTGGATAAACTATTTTTCAAGAAGATAGAATGATGGGTCATAATCATATTGTGATCCTTTTAGAAGAAAAAGTATCCCAAACTCTTTTAGGATATTTATTGAAATGGGCTTTATAGACCTAACCTCTAACATATCTACCTATTACCCTTGACATAGGCTGGATATCTTGAAATAATCAAGATTCAATTCTCACTATGCCATATCTCACATGGTATAGTAGGAACAGATTTAGAGAGAATCCAATTTTATAAGTAAATTTTCAAAGTAAAGTATGTCTCTAAAGAAACAAAAATAAATCAGTGAAGTCCATCATGGATCGGACCATATCTCATATAGTCTCATGACTCTTCTTAATTACCTCATTGAGCTGAGATGTACTAAGAGGGGTTCAATATGAAACTATGCTATTTTATAAAATAACCAAAAAGTTTCTTACTTTGATATTGCATTCTCAATCTGGTCAAAGTACCTTTAAAAATTTTTTAGTTTGCTTCTCTACTTTACATCTGAATTTTTTGAACCTTTCAAAAGTTTCAGATTTGTATCTCATATACTTATCCATACCATGACTGATCATCGGTAAAGATAACGAAGTAGAGATAATTTTCTTTGGTTAGCATATCAAATTACACACATTAAATATGTACCAGGATAAGTCTCTCAGTGATCATTTTTCTCTTGTCCCACAAGAGTTGCTTGATCATTTTTTCTCAAAGAGATGATACACAGACTAGATAAGACTCATCAATCAATGAGCCCAAAAGTTTATATTTTTTCAGTCTGTTAATCATTTCTTTTCTCATACGATCTAGCCTAAGGTGCCACATATACTTCAGATTTATCTCAATTCTGGATCTCTCAGATCCAAAGGTATTCACTACTTGCTCAATTAAGTTCATAGATACATCACCATGTAAATGATAGAGACTATCTCTAAGAACTAAATCTAAGCAATAATTACAAAGGATAGATCCTCATAGCCACAGTAGCAACTCTTGGCCTTTTGCCTACTTTAAGGGTTACTATCTTAGCCCTCTACCTTTCCATAGACTCTATACTAAAGTGCATAAAAAGCACCAAAGTCTAACACTCAATTGGGAGAAGAGGAAACCGTAAGCATAGTATTGAGCAATTTCGACATGCCTTCTTAAGATGTGTCCTTATTTCTTTAGGCTCTCCAGGTATGTACCTCTGAACCTTTCAAAAGTTTCTTAATTATCGATATTTTAATTAATTCAGATAAGATGCCATAATGGTCATTCATATAGTAGTTTACCATAAACTATCCATACAAAATAAAAAGAAATCGTAGGATCAAATCCACAAGCAATTCCTTATGCATGGTCAGGTCGAGCCTTTTAAGCTCCTTAATGTCCTTGATCATTATCAAATAGTAATCATCGACTGACTGTCTATCATGCATCTCATGTGCTGGGCGATTCTGATCACCTTACAATACTTATAGATAAATCTACATATCATTGGCAGTGTACATGTGCTCATATATATGTTGAAGTTCATCTAACATGGACTTCAATATATAGCACCTACCATTATTGTCATTGTCCATCTACTTATCAAGTATAGCTTATTGACTTTAGATTGGACAGACTGTTAATGTTAGAATAATCTAGTAGAGAGCATAGCTTAATTTTTTAAAATTAAAAATAATTCTTAGATTTATAAGCCAGTCTATGTAATTGATTTCAGTTAAATAGTTGATATCTATGATTCGAGTTAGAGGATTGGAAGCTAACACAATAAACAGCAGAGAGTAAAGATTTTAGTTAAATATTTGTACTTATTTTATAATTTGCTCTAGAGATTTTTGGATGCAAAAAAGCTCCCATTATTGTTGCCCAACTATGCAACCCAAGAGGGGGGATGAATTGGGTTTCTAAAAATTTTAAACTTAACTTATGTCTTATGAAAAATATTTAACAATAGCTAAATAAATAGGGAGAGTATAGTTGATTCAAGGCTAATGATTAAAAGTAAGAATACAAGAGAATAAAGAAGTTCTAAAGAAGAGTAATTAGGCACAACACAAACAAAAAGATTTATAGTGGTTCGGTGCCAACCTTGCACCTACATCCACTCCCCAAGCTCCTACTTGGGAATTTCAATCTACTAACTTGTATTCAACCTGAATACAAACGTCGAAAACTCCGACTCTAGCTATCTCAAGCTAGTCCACTTATTTTTCGAGTACAAGCCAACCCAATACACTCCGATTCAAGGTTCGGATCAATCTTCTCTTATTTTGGAACCCTTCCAAAACAAAAATAATAGCTTAAACAGAGTATAACAATCAATAGCTCAGAAAATATAAAAGAAAGCTCCTTTAATGAGCGAATGAGGCTTTAAATACACTTTACTCAAAGAGAAGAAAGCTCTTTTCGATTTTCTCAAGGTGGTTGGAGACTTGAATGTGCACTTGAGGAGTTGGTGAGCTTGAATTAAAAGCTTCTTGAATGCTTTGAGTGAGCTCTTGCTTAGGGCTGAAAAGTAAGCTTGAAATCCTCTTTTTAAAAATCTCTCTTCTTGATTCTACTTGATGATTCTCACCTTTTTATCCCTTTTATAGCTTTAAGGAATGGTGGAGAACAATCTGGGTTGAAATAGAGCCGTTAGACCACATTAAATGAGCATTAAAAGCACTTAAAATGGGTTAAAAACTAGCCGTTGCGGAATATTCCCGTTACAGGGGTCGACTCATGGGTCGACTCATGCTCATGGGTCGACTCATGGGTCGACCTTTGTGGAAAAACAACAGAAAACAACCAGAAGACAAGCTTTTATAATTTTTGGCCTAAAAACAGTAGAGGTCGACTCATGGGTCGACTCATGCCTTGGGGGTCGACTCATGGGTCGACTCACAGACAGTGCCAAGAATGTGCCAGCCAAAATTTTTGCATGCCAATCAGCTCATTATGCCATGAGTCGACTCATGGGGTCGACTCAAATTTTCAAACATGGATATCTTTCAAAATATATGTCCAAAAACTATAAAATTTTCATCAATGGATCATAAATCTTTTGTTCTATCACTTGATGCATTCAAATCAAGGTTTGATAAAATTATGATTTTGCCCCTGAAAAGCAATAAGTCTTTTTCAAGCGAAAATCATTAGTACCCCTTAAAATGCTTTGTAATCATCAAAATCAATCCAAGGAGCAACAATCTCCTCCTTTTTGATGATGACAAAATACTTGAGCAAAAGCATATATATGAAACATTGAGCATGAATTTCAAAGGAATGAAATGCATCATAGGTAGTTTGAAGATAAATAGAAAATTTGCTACCAAATTGAAAACTACTTATAAGTGCATTTGCTTGAAAAGAAGATTGATTCTTTGGCACGTGATACATGTGCCCATTTACTTGTGTTGCTCATTTGCCTAACAATTTGCCTATTGCTTAATAATTTAAAAATTTGCTCATTTGATTATGTGATTTTGGTATCAGAACAGAATTTTTGTTATCAGAGCAAAGCAGAATTTGCCTAAGAATTTTGAAAATTTGCTCTTTGCTCATTTGAAAATATCTCATTTGCTCATTTGATTATTTAATTTTGATATCAGAGCATGCCTAAGAATTTGAAAATCTGCTCATTTGCTTAACATTTTGCTCAATTTGCTTTTGATTCTTTTATCAATTTGCTTTTGATTCTTTAATTTCTCCTCCTTTTTGACAGCATCAATAAAAATTATTTACTCCCCCTTTTTTTGAATATATTTTCTCTATTTCTTTCTTTTGATGGAATTAATTTTACTAATGTTACTTTTGTTTACTCCCCCTTTTACTAATGTTACTTCTTTAGCTTCCTTCTTTATTGCTTGTTTCTAAGTTGCGTATTGTTTTACTCCCCCTGAATACAGCAAACATAAAAGATATACCAGATATCATGGATAGCATATTGCAATTCATAGTATTTGAAGCATGCACATAATTAAAAGCAACTCAATTTGAAGGTCATTCATTGAAAGTCAAAGAGTATATATATATATAATCAAAAAGTGACTGATACCATATAGTTGTTCCAATACATATACCAAAATGCAAAAGTCAATCAGTCAATATCATTACATGGCTCAAAAGATAGATCCTAGAATGAAACTAAAGACAAGACTAACTACAAGGATCTAGTAGAGATCATGACTGGATGGATCAGAGTCAGATGAATCAGAGATGGGGTGGAAAGATGAAGGATCACGACCAAGGGGTCGTCCTCTACCCCGTCTGCCTCTGTCACGAGTGGAGGTGCCGGCACGAGTGGGCGGATGAGATGATCCTGAAGGTTGAGAAGCAACAGACTGAACTGCAAGAGAGAGTCTGATGGTGTCCAGAAGATTCAAGGCTCTTGAAACAGACTGAAGCAGTGCAGTGAACTGGATGGATGCATGCTCATTAGAGCCTCTGATCTCTCTCCTCAGGAAATCAAATCCACTTTCCAAAACTCCTCTAAGTCTGGCTGCCTCCGTAGATAGGTCTGAGACCTCAGTGATGCACTCCTGTGGCTGTGGATGTGCCAGAGCTAACACTTGCCCCTGCAAGTCAAGTACTCTCCCAGTCAGTCTCAATATATAACCCTCAAGCTGCTGAATCCGAACTGACTAATCTGAAATCATCTGGAAGATAGTGGAGATGTGAGGGATCAAAGTCTGATCAGATACATCATGTGATGTGGATCCCTGTGCAAAAGCTGAAGTGCCCAACTGTCGAGATAGTAAAGAAGCCACACGCTGAGAGATCATTTCTATCTGATCGTCAGCCAATCTGATCTCTGAGGGATGTGCTCTGCTGTCTGGCTGATGGACTGGAGTGTGCCTCCTAGTAGACTCTGATGGGCCAGCCTCATGATCTGAAACAAACTGAATGTCTGGAGATGCTGTCCTGAGATCATGGAGGGGTGAAGATGGTCCTTCTTCCTCAGCTCTATCCTCAGCTCTCTCTTCCACTCCTTTGATCCAACCATCATCAGTCTTAGTAAATCCCATGCGGTGCAGAGTGTGTTGGTTGATAGTGTCAGAGTGAGAAAGCCTAGCTGCTGCCTCTCCCTCAAAACTAACTCCAAACCTCCTGAATACCAAAGTGAGGGCCATACCGAAAGACAGATGTGCCTTGGATCTATTCAGGGTTTCCCTCATGGCTTCTATCATTAATGCTGGGAGGTTTAGGGGGGTTTGGGTAATCACATGATGCAGATGTCTCGGCCTGAGAGGAGGTCATGTCTACCACTTCTAGGGAAGAAAAGCTTTGTTACCAGTTGATGTAGTATCCTCATCTCAATGGAAAGAATCTTGGCTTCTAGTTTGTTTAGGCTTCCCGAGAAGGTTCCTACTAAAATCACATTAATTCCTTCTTCCTTGACTGGGAGTTCCATGTTTGAGTATCCCTCACAGGGTAAATGAAGAATCTCTCCCAAAAGTACAGGATCTAAACAGATATCTATACCCTTAACAGTGGATGTTACTGTTCTATTGCTATAGCTCAAATTCAGATAAAATTTCCTAACCAAATCCACATAGGTAATTTCTTTAAGTGAGCAGTAAAATCTCCAACCTTGATCTTTGATTTTTGAACCAATGGAGAGCCCCTCATTTTCAAAAAATCTAAAATCTACATTTTTCCCGAGTTCTACCTTTCTAACAGATAAGGGAATTTTACTGGGGCTTAATGGAGACCGAGAAGAACCTGGAGCAGATGCCGATACAGGGATGGAAGCTAATGAGGTCTGTGAAGCCTATCTCTTTCTGCGCACACCTTCTTCCAACTCGCGGACCGACTTTCTTCTTTGTGGGAGCTTCATTTTTGGAGCCATTTCCACCACCAGAGCAAACAAGGGTCTTAGGAGGTCAAATGTGTGAAGAGATAGAGAGATTTTGGGGAAAGGATAGGAATCTTTGGAGGAGTGAAACCTCGATTTGGAGGAGAAGGGTAGAATCTAGGGCACGCTCAATCCGTTCCAAACAAGGGAGGAAACGGGAAAAAACTTGAATCCTAAGGGTCAGTTTGAGGTGTAAGGGGTGATGGGAGAAGAATCTTGGGGGTAGGACTTGGATTTGGAGAGGAAGAAGAAGGAGACTTAAGGTTTTGGAGGGAGGAAGAAGACAGTGGAATGGGTCGGCTCAATGAATGGGATTTTAACAAAAAGAAGAAGCCCGTGGGATTTTGGCCAAAACTACAAGTTTGCCATTGGGTCGACCCTAGGGGGTCGACTCATGGTTCACAGAAATCCAGAAAAAAATGATGAACAATTTCTGAAAAATTTGAAACTTTAGGAGAGAGATATTTGCTCAATGATCAATTATGAGAATGATAATTTTGAGCTTTTAAGCCCAAGAGAAATGATGAGAATTGAGTTCAAAGAGTTTTGACATTGAACCCTTGGGATTAGAGAGACATTTAAGCAGATGGATCAAGGATTCCTAGTTCTCTCCTAATTTCACAGAATCTATCTTCACTTAGGACCTTTGTAAAGATGTCGGCTAATTATTTTTCAGTACAAACATAGTCAAGAATTATGTCTTTATTTTGAACATGTTCTCTTATAAAATGATGCCGGATTTCAATATGTTTAGACCTAGAATGCTGAATTAGATTTTTAGTAAGATTTATAGCACTAGTGTTGTCACATCTAATGAGAGTTTCATTAAGTTTGATACCAAAATCTTCGAGTTGTTGCTTAATCCACAAGATTTGAGCACAACAACTTCCAGCTGCAATGTATTCGGCCTCGGCCGTAGACAGTGTGTTGCTCCTAGATTGATTTTGATGATTACAAAGCAAATTGAAGGGATACAAATATTTTAAAATGAAAAAGTCCTTATGCTCTTCAAGGGCAAAATCGTAATTTCACTAAAATCCTGATTTGATAGTACCATTTGGTAGAACAAATGATTTGAAATCTATTGGTGAAAATTTCATTGTGTTTGGACTTATATTTTTGAAGTTATGAAGGTTTGAAGTGCATGAGTCGACTCATGAGTCAACTCATGGCACTGTGAGCTGATTGGCACGCAAAAATTCTCCTTGGCACGCTAGTTTTCTGGCTTGGCACGACCTGTGAGTCGACCCATGAGTCGACCCATAAGGCATGAGTCGACTCATGAGTCGACCCCTGCTAATTTGAGCCAAGAATTTTCAGAAACGCATTCTCTGGTTTTTGCAACAGAGGTCGAGTCATGAGTCGACCCCTGAAGCATGAGTCGACTCATGAGTCGACCCCTGCGACGGGAAATGTCAGCAACGGCTATTTTTTTGTCCGTTTTAATTGCCATTTATGCTTCCTAAAAATCCTCTAACGGCTCTTTATCTACCTAAATTATTTTCTCTTGCTTCTAATGCTACAAAATACTTAAAATGATGAAAGAAATTGCAGATTAAATAGCGGATCAAACGTGAAATCAAAAACGAGAAGAACAGAAGAGAGGATCCGAAATTTGCAAGAAAAAGCCTGAGATCAACGAAAAAATCCAAAAAGAAAAAGAGAGAGGATCCACAATATACCAGAGAGAGTGTGAAAGAGAAAAGCAAGATCTTTCAAGGAGAGAATTCTTCACGCCTATTATTTCAACCTTGATCTAGAGATCGTTCAAAGCTTTCAAGAGATCTTCAATCAACAATCAACCTCTTTTCAAGCATTCAAGCGTTCATCCACTTTGAGAAAATCTGAAAAAGGGGTTCTTCATTTGAGTAAAGCTTTTATTGTTATATTCGCTCATTTAAGGAGCTGTTATTGTATTAATTTGTACTCAAAATTTTCTAACTCTTTGTGAGTTTTTGTTCTTATTTTTGGAGGATTTCCAAAATAAGAAAAGGTTGATCCGAACCTGAAATCGGAGTGTTTTGGGTTTACTTGTACCCAGGAAACAAGTGATCTAGCTTGGGATAGCTAGTGTCGGAGTTTCCGACGTTTTGTATTCGGGTTGAATACAAAGGATAGTGGATTGAAATTCTCAAGTAGGATCTTGGGGAGTGGATGTAGGTGCAAGGTTAGCACCGAACCACTATAAATCCTTGTGTTTGTGGTGTGCTTTATCGCTTCACTTTAGTTCTTTATTATATTCTTGCATTCCTGCTTTAGGTAATTAATATTGAATTAAAGTCTTTGTTTTGATCTTCATAAGTAATCTATTGGGCTTAAAATTTTTTAGAAACCCAATTCACCCCCCCTCTTGGGTTGCATAGCTGGGCAACAAGTGGTATCAGAGCCGGTGCTCTAGCCCTTCTTTGATCTAATAATCAAAGAGCCAAAGATCTATGGCAACCCATGTTGGTATTTCTCTAGCCGAGGGGCAATCAACAAACCGACCTCCACTTTTCAATGGGTCTAATTACACCTATTGGAAAGCTCGGATGAAGATTTTCATACAAGCACTCGACTATGATATGTGGAGTATCATAGTGAATGGTCCTCACACACCCACCAAGACTATAGATGGTGAGGAGTCAACCAAACCCGAGAAAGAATGGGATGAGGTTGACAAGAAATTGGCACAATTAAATGCCAAAGCCATGAATGTTCTTTATTGTGCACTAGATGCTAGTGAATTCAATCGCATTTCTACTTGTGCATCTGCTAAAGAAATATGGGATAGGTTAGAAGTCACCCATGAGGGAACAAATCAAGTAAAAGAGTCTAAAATAAACATGCTTGTACATAAATATGAATTGTTCAAAATAGAGCATGATGAGTCCATAACTGCTATGTTTACTCATTTTACTGATATAATCAATGGTTTAAAGAGTCTTGGCAAATCTTATACTAACAGTGAACTTGTAAGGAAGATTCTCAGGTCACTGCCAAGAACTTGGGAAGCCAAGGTGACTGCCATCCAAGAAGCAAAGGACTTGAACACTCTACCTCTAGAAGAGCTTCTTGGATCCTTGATGACTCATGAACTTAGCATGAAGCAACATCAAGAGGATGAAGTCAAAAAGAAAAGAACCATTGCCCTCAAATCCACAACTTCGCCTGATTATGAAACGGATGACTCTGAAGATGAAGATCAGGATGAAGAGATGGCTCTCATCACCCGAAAATTTAAGAAGTTTCTAAGAAAAAGGAAACAGGGGATGAGAAAGAAATTCACAAAAGGGGATCAAAGCAAAGAAAAGGAGAAAGATCAACCCCCTATATGCTACGAGTGCAAGAAGCCAGGACATTTCAGATCCGAATGTCCACAATTGAAGAAAGGTCCAAAGAAGTTCAAAAAGAAGGCAAAGATGGCGACCTGGAGTGCGAGTGATGACTCAAGCTCCGACGAGGAAACCTCAACAGAACAAGCCAACCTGTGCCTGATGGCACATGAAAATGAGGTGTGTCTAGCATCCCAAGAAGGAAACAGAAAATGGTATCTTGACAGCAGATGCTCGAGATACATGACTGGTGATGAATCACAATTCATCACGCTTGATGCTAAGGATGGAGGGATGGTCACCTTTGGAGATAATGGCAAAGGAAAGATCATCGGGATAGGTAACATTGGTATCACTCCCTCCAAATACATTGAGAATATTTTATTAGTTAAAGGTTTAAAGCATAACTTACTTAGCATTAGTCAATTCTGTGATAAAGGATATAAAGTAAGTTTTGAATCATCTGTTTGCATTGTGACGAGTCCTATTAACGATGGCATTAAATTTATAGGACATAGGCATGGCAATGTTTATATGGTAGACTTGAATGATTTAACTAAATTAGACATGCAATGCCTAGTTTCCTTAAGTGCTAAAATAAATGAGACTAGTTGGCTGTGGCATCGTAGACTTGCACACATTAGCATGCATTCTCTCTCAAAATTAATTAAAAAGGATTTAGTTCTCGGTTTGCCAAAACTAAATTTTGAAAAGGATAGAATTTGTGATGCATGCCAATTAGGTAAACAAACTAGAGTATCATTTAAATTCAAAAATACTGTTTCAACTTCTAGACCTTTAGAGCTCTTACATATGGATTTGTTTGGACCAACTAGAACCACTAGTCTAGGAGGAAAACGATATGGATTTGTAATAATAGATGATTACTCTCGTTTTACTTGGGTTTTCTTTTTGGCTCACAAAAATGAAACTTTTCATATTTTCACTAAATTTCATCGAAAAGTCTCTAATGAAAAAGGTTTTTCAATTCAAAATATTAGAAGTGATCATGGAACTGAATTTGAAAATCAAGATTTTGAAAATTTTTGTGATGAAAATGGAATTGGCCATAACTTCTCTGCTCCAAGGACACCCCAACAGAATGGGGTAGTTGAAAGGAAAAACAGAACCTTAGAAGAAATGGCCCGTACCATGCTTTGTGAAAGCAACCTTCCAAAATATTTTTGGGCGGAAGCAATTAACACAGCATGTTACATTTTAAATCGTGCTTTAATTAGACAATTTTTAAAGAAAACCCCCTATGAACTTTGGAAAGGAAGAAAACCAAATATTGCATATTTCCATATCTTTGGTTGCCGATGTTTTGTATTAAATAATGGCAAAGAAAAAAACTTGGTAAATTTGATGCAAAATCAGATGAAGCAATCTTTCTAGGTTACTCCTCCACTAGTAAAGCATTTAGAGTTTTCAACAAAAGAACTTTAGTAGTTGAGGAGTCCATACATGTTATTTTTGATGAATCTAACGATCTTCCTTCAAGAAAGAATGAGGGTGTTGATGATGCAGAGCCACTAATAGAAGGTATGAAGGAGATCACTCTGAAAGACTCAGCAACTCCAAAAGACAAGGATCAAGAAGACGAACAAAATGAAAGAGGTGAAGAAATTCAAGAACAACCTCAAGGTACAAATGACCTACCCAAGGAATGAAGGTATGTTCACAACCACCCTAAGGAGTTAATAATTGGTGATACTATGCATGGGGTAAAAATACGTTCTTCACTTAGAGATGTACTTAATCATTGTGCTTTTGTATCTCAACTTGAACCTAAAACTTTTGAAGAGGCTAAAAATGATCATAACTGGATTAATGCTATGCAAGAAGAACTTAATCAATTTGAAAGAAATAATGTTTGGACCTTAGTAACAAGACCTAAAGATTATTCAATAATTGGCACAAAATGGGTCTTTAGAAACAAATTAGATGAGCATGGAAATGTAATTAGAAATAAAGCAAGACTGGTTGCTAAGGGATATAATCAAAAAGAAGGAATTGATTTTGATGAAACCTTTGCACCTGTTGCTAGATTAGAAGCTATTAGACTTCTACTTGCATATGCTTGCTTTATGAATTTCAAGTTATTTCAAATGGATGTTAAAAGTGTATTTTTAAACGGATATATTTCTGAAGAAGTATTTGTAGAACAACCCCCTGAATTTGAAAATCATGCTTTTCCCAATCATGTCTTTAGATTAAATAAAGCTTTATATGGATTAAAACAAGCACCTAGAGCATGGTATGAAAGGCTAAGCAAATTTCTACTAAATAATGGTTTCTCAAGAGGCAATGTAGATACAACCCTATTTATTAAAAGAAACCAAAATGATATGCTAATTATACAAATTTATGTTGATGACATAATTTTTGGGTCTACTAATGAATCCCTTTGTCAAGACTTTGCTAAGCTTATGCAGGGAGAGTTCGAGATGAGCATGATGGGAGAACTCACTTTCTTCCTCGGACTCCAAATCAAACAATCAAAAGAGGGAATCTCCATCACCCAAAGCAAGTACACCAAGGAACTACTCAAAAGATTTGGAATGGAGAACTGCAAACCAATTGGCACACCAATGAGTCCCTCATGTAAGCTTGACAAGGATGATGAAGGTAAAAGCGTAGACTTAAAATACTATAGAGGTATGATTGGCTCATTATTATATTTAACTGCAAGTAGGTCTGATATCATGTTTAGTGTTTGCTTATGTGCAAGATATCAATCTAATCCTAAGGAATCTCATTTGAATGCTGTTAAAAGAATCTTTAGATACTTAAATGGTACACAAACTATAGGGTTATGGTACTCTAAGGACTCACAAATTAATTTGTTAGGATATTCTGATGCTGATTTTGCTGGATGTAAATTAGATAGAAAAAGCACAAGTGAAACTTGCCAATTTCTTGGAGTAAACCTAATCTCATGGTTTAGCAAGAAACAAAATTCGGTGGCACTGTCTACGACCGAGGCCGAATACATTGCAGCCGAAAGTTGTTGTGCTCAAATCTTGTGGATTAAGCAACAACTCGAAGATTTTGGAATCAAACTTAATGAAACACCAATAAAATGTGATAATACAAGTGCCATAAATCTATCTAAAAATCCAATTCAACACTCAAGATCTAAACATATTGAAATAAGACATCATTTTATAAGAGAACATGTTCAAAACAAAAATGTAATTCTTGAATATGTTTGCACTGAAAATCAATTAGCCGATATCTTTACAAAGGCCCTTAGTGAGGATAGATTCTGTGAAATTAGGAGAAATCTAGGAATTCTAGATCTATTTGCCTAAAATTTTTTAATTTTCAAAGAATTGATTAGAGCTCAATTTTTAATATCTATCCTGGTCCCAAAAGCTCAGATTTATCATTCTAAAAACTTATTATTGAGCAAAATTCCTTCACTCAAAATTTCAAATTTTTCTGGAATTTATTCATATTTTTCCTGATTTTTTTAAACTTCATGAGTCGACCCCCATGAGTCGACTCAATGGCAAACTTGTAAATCCCACAAACTTCCCACGGGCTCATTGTTTTTAAACGGGAACCCTGTTTGTGAGACGACTCATCTTCTCATCGTCTTCCTTCCGAAAGTCGTTCTTTCCAACTCTTCTTGCTCCAAATTCAAGGATCAATTTTGAGACAATTCTCCCTCCTCCTCTCCTCCAAAAAAAAATCGCCTCCTTGGAAAAGAGATTTCTCGTGCTTTCTCGCATTGCTTGGCGCGGTTGAAACGTGCCCTAGCACTTTACCGATCTTCTAAATCCACTTCTTTTCTCCACCAAAATCCTCTTTACTCTCTTGTGATCCCTCCTCCTCTCAATTCAAGTCTTCTTGTCTGCTACTTTATTGGATATGGCTCCAAAGATGAAACTTCCCCAAAGAAGGAAATCAATCCGTGAACCTGAGGAAATTGTCCGAAAGAAAAGGCATGTTCAGTCTTCCAGTGTTCCCGATCCAGTTTCAGTACCTGCTCAAGGTCTCTCTCAATCCTCCATAAGCCCCAGTGTAAATCCTCTTTCTGATAGAAAAGTAGAAACCGGGAAAAATATAGATTTTCGGTTCTTTGAGAAAGAAGGCTTTACTTTTGCTACCAAGATCAAAAATCAAGGATGGGAACTCTACTGCTCTCTTAAGGAAGTCACCTATGTTGATCTAGTTAGAGAGTTCTACCAGAACCTACATTATGGAAACGGGTCAGTGACTTCAACTGTCAAGGGGATTGACATATGCTTGGATTCTAGGATATTGGAAGATATACTTCAGTTGCCTAGTGAAGGATACTCACATATGGAACTCCCAATTAAAGAAGAAGGGATCAGATTTATCTTAGGAGAAGCTTTTTCAGGAAGTTTAAACAAATTGGAAGCAAAGCTATTATCCATTGAGATGAGGGTCCTGCATCAGATTGTAACAAAACTCTTCTTTCCTAGGAGTGGTAGGCATGATCTACTATCTGGCAGAGATGTATGTGTCATGTTTCATATCATCACTCAGACCCCCCTAAACCTCCCTGCACTTATGATAGAGGCCATGAGAGAAACTTTGAACAGATCCAAGGCACACTTGCCTTATGGTATGGCCCTTACTAGAGTATTTAGGAGGTTTGGAGTTAGCTGTGAGGGGGAGGCACCTACCAAACTCTCACATGTGGACACTTTCAACCAACACAGCCTGCACCGAATGGGAATTACAAAGACTGATGGTGGTTGGATCAAGGGCTCTGAAGAAAGAGCTGAGGAGAGAGTTGAGGAAAGAGCTGAAGACAGAACTGAAGGCAGAGTAGAAGAAGAAGGTCCATCTTCTCCTGTACATACTTCAGGGCAGCTTCACCAGATACCCAGTTCATTCCTGATACTGAGGCTGGCCCTTCTGAGTTTACTAGGATGCCCACACCAGTGCATCAGCCAGAGAGCAGAGCACCTCATTCAGAGTTCAGACTGGCTGATGATCAGATCGAGCATATTTCACAGCGTGTGGCTTCTTTGCTGTCTAGCCAGTGGAGTAGTACTTCTTTTGCACCTGAAGCTACCTCTTCTGATCAGACCATTACTCCCCACATCTCCACTGTGTTTCAGATGATTTCAGATCAATCCATCAGGATACAGCAACTTGAGGACACAGTATGGCGACTGACTGGCAGAGTTCTTGACTTGCAGGGGCAAGTCCTTGCATTGGCCCATCCCCAGCCACAGGAGTCTACTATTGAGGTCACAGACCTCACTGCAGAGGCTGGAAGGCTCAGAGGAGCACTAGAAGGTGGATATGAATTACTGAGGAAAGAGATCCGAGGATCGAGTGAGCATGCTACCACCCAGTTCACTGCTCTACTTCAATCTGTTTCCAGAGCACTGAACGTACTTGATTCTATTAGACTCACCCTTTCTGTTCAGTCCCTAGCATCTCAGCATTCTCAGCCACCCAGTTCATCTCACTCTCCTGCTCGTGGCAGAGGCAGACGGGGTAGAGGACGCACTTCTGATCCATCATCTCCTCACCCTATATCTGATGACTCCGATCATTGACTTATCTTGATCTTTACTACATCCTAGGTGTTAGTATCTTGTTCTAGGATCTATACCTTGGGGCCATGTATTGACAATTAGCTGGTTGAATTTTATTTTTAAGAACTATGTATTGAAACAATTATGATATTAATGGAATCATCTTTTACCTATATTTCTACCTCTTTGTAATGATCATATTTTGGTTATATATATTCTTCTTGTGAAAAATTATCTTCTCTTTATTGTTGTTTGCTGTTGATAATTGCTATATTAAGGGGGAGCAAACATCTGTGAAAAACTCTAAAGAGGAAGAAATTAAAGAATATTTCAGAAAAAGAAAAGGAAGAGTTAACTATGTTTGATGATGTCAAAAAGGGGAAGAAATTAAATAAAAACAAAAATTGAAATGAAACAATTAAACAAACCTTAAATTATGAGAAAAAGGGAGAGAAATTAATTAAACAAGAATTGGAAGATTAAACCAAACTTGAGAAATTAAACAAGAATTGGAAGATTAAACCAAACTTGAAATTAAACAAATATTGGAGAAATCAAACAAAACTTTGAGAAATTTGGTATCGAAATTTGGTATCAAACAGAAATTAAACAAAAAGCCATCCATCAAAAGCAAAATCATAAGAACAATGCAAATAAGTATTTTTTATATATATGCTCTGATATATTTCAAAATTCAAACTTGATCTGATACATCTTTTGAAATTTTATTCACCTTGATACATCTTAAGAAATTTGTTTTACTCTGATACACCCTAAAATTTCTTTTAACTTGCTCTGATAATTGATCTGATACAGTGTGAAAGTTTCTCTGATATATTATAACATTTGCTCTGATACAGTGTGAAATTTTCTCTGACATTTACTCTAAAATAGTATGAAATTTTCTCTGATATATTATAAAATTTTCTTGCTCTGATACATTGTAAAATCTTTTCTGATATCATTGTAAAAATTATTTTTTTTTGCTCTGATACATTGCAAAAGTTATTTATCTTCTCTTGCTCTGATATATCTTAAACTCAAAATGATCTAATACCCTTTTCAAATCTTTAAGAAAAAGGACAAACTATTTTTGCATTTATATTACATGCCAAAAGAATCATACTCTTTTCAAGCATATACACCTATAATGGATTGTTTTGAAATTAATGCATTAACATAAATATTTTTGTTCAAATATTTTGTCATCATCAAAAAGGGGGAGATTGTTGCTCCTAGATTGATTTTGATGATTACAAAGCAAATTGAAGGGATACAAATATTTTAAAATGAAAAAGTCCTTATGCTCTTCAAGGGCAAAATCGTAATTTTACTAAAATCCTGATTTGATAGTACCATTTGGTAGAACAAATGATTTAAAATCTATTGGTGAAAATTTCATTGTGTTTGGACTTATATTTTTGAAGTTATGAAGGTTTGAAGTGCATGAGTCGACTCATGAGTCAACTCATGGCACTGTGAGCTGATTGGCACGCAAAAATTCTCCTTGGCACGCTAGTTTTCTGGCTTGGCACGACCTGCGAGTCGACCCATGAGTCGACCCACAAGGCATGAGTCGACTCATGAGTCGACTCCTGCTAATTTGAGCCAAGAATTTTCAGAAACGCATTCTCTGGTTTTTGCAACAGAGGTCGAGTCATGAGTCGACCCCTGAAGCATAAGTCGACTCATGAGTCGACCCCTGCGATGGGAAATGTCAGCAACGGCTATTTTTTTGCCCGTTTTAATTGCCATTTATGCTTCCTAAAAATCCTCTAACGGCTCTTTATCTACCTAAATTATTTTCTCTTGCTTCTAATGCTACAAAATGCTTAAAATGATGAAAGAAATTGCAGATTAAATAGCGGATCAAACGTAAAATCAAAAACGAGAAGAACAGAAGAGAGGATCCGAAATTTGCAAGAAAAAGCCTGAGATCAACGAAAAAATCCAAAAAGAAAAAGAGAGAGGATCCACAATATACCAGAGAGAGTGTGAAAGAGAAAAGCAAGATCTTTCAAGGAGAGAATTCTTCACGCCTATTATTTCAACCTTGATCTAGAGATCATTCAAAGCTTTCAAGAGATCTTCAATCAACAATCAACCTCTTCTCAAGCATTCAAGTGTTCATCCACTTTGAGAAAATCTGAAAAAGGGGTTCTTCATTTGAGTAAAGCTTTTATTGTTATATTCGCTCATTTAAGGAGCTGTTATTGTATTAATTTGTGCTCAAAATTTTCTAACTCTTTGTGAATTTTTGTTCTTGTTTTTGGAGGATTTTCAAAACAAGGAAAGGTTGATCCGAACCTAAAATCGGAGTGTTTTGGGTTTACTTGTACCCAGGAAACAAGTGATCTAGCTTGGGATAGCTAGTGTCGGAGTTTCCGACGTTTTGTATTCGGGTTGAATACAAAGGATAGTGGATTGAAATTTCCATGTAGGATCTTGGGGAGTGGATGTAGGTGCAAGGTTAGCACCGAACCACTATAAATTCTTGTGTTTGTGGTGTGCTTTATCGCTTCACTTTAGTTCTTTATTATATTCTTGTATTCCTGCTTTAGGTAATTAATATTGAATTAAAGTCTTTGTTTTGATCTTCATAAGTAATCTGTTGGGCTTAAAATTTTTTAGAAACCCAATTCACCCCCCCCTCTTGGGTTGCATAGCTGGGCAACACAGTGCTATCGAATTTTGTTTCTTGCTAAACCAGGAGATTAGGTTAACTCCAAAAAATTGACAAGTTCCACTAGTACTTTTTCTATCTAATCTACATCCAGCAAAATCAGCATCTGAATATCCTATTAAATTAATTAATGAGTCCTTAGAGTACCATAATCCTAGAGTTTGAGTACCATTCAAATATCTAAGGATTCTTTTAACAGCATTCAAGTGAGATTCTTTAGGATTAGATTGAAATCGAGCACAAAGACAGACACTAAACATGATATCAGGTCTACTTGTAGTTAAATATAGTAGAGAGCCAATCATACCTCTATAATATTTTAAGTCTACACTTTTACCTTCTTCATCCGTGTCAAGCTTACATGAAGGGCTCATTGGTGTGCCAATTGCTTTGGAGTTCTCCATTCCAAATCTTTTGAGTAATTCTCTTGTGTACTTGCTTTGGGTGATGGAGATTCCTTTCTTTGTTTGTCTAATTTGGAGTCCGAGGAAGAATGTAAGTTCTCCCATCATGCTCATCTCGAACTCTCCCTGTATGAGCTTTGCAAAATCTTGATAAAGAGATTCATTAGTAGACCCAAAGATAATATCATCAACATATATTTGTATGACTAATATATCATCTTTATTTCTTTTAATGAAAAGGGTTGTGTCTACATTGCCTCTTGAAAAACTATTATTTAGTAAAAATTTGCTTAGCCTTTTATACCAAGCCCTGGGTGCTTGTTTCAAACCATATAGAGCTTTATTTAATTTAAAAACATGATTAGGAAAAGCATGATTTTCAAAATCTGGGGGTTGTTCTACATAGACTTCTTCAGCAATATATCCATTTAAAAAGGCACTTTTGACGTCTATTTGAAATAATTTAAATTTCATAAAGCAAGCATATGCAAGTAGAAGTCTAATTGCCTCTAGTCTAGCAACAGGTGCAATGGTCTCATCAAAATCAATTCCTTCTTCTTGATTATAACCTTTAGCAACCAATTTTGCTTTATTTTTTATTATATTTTCATGTTCATCTAATTTATTCCTAAAAACCTATTTTGTGCCAATTATTGAATAATTTTTAGGTCTTGATACTAAAGTCCATACATTATTTCTTTCAAATTGATTAAGTTCCTCTTGCATTGCATTAATCCAATTATAATCATTTTCAGCTTCTTCAATGGTTTTAGGTTCAAGATGAGAGACAAAAGCACAATGATTGAATACATCTTTAAGTGAAGAATGAGTTCTTACCCCATGCATAGGATCACCAATAATTAGCTCCTTAGGGTGATTGTGAACATACCTCCATTCTTTGGGTAGGTCATTTGTACCTTGAGGTTGTTCTTGATGTTCTTCACCTCCCTCATCCTGTTTATCTTCATGTTCCTCATCATCTTGAATTGTTGAATCTTTCAGAGTGATCTCCTTCATTCTTTCTATAAGAGAATCTGCATCATCAACACCTTCATTCTTTCTTGAAGGAAGATCGTTAGATTCATCAAAGACAACATGTATTGACTCCTCTACTACTAAGATTCTTTTGTTAAAAACCCTAAAAGCTTTACTAGTGGAGGAGTAACTAAGAAAAATTACTTCATCTGATTTTGCATCAAATTTTTCAAGTCTTTCTTTACCATTATTTAATACAAAACATCGACAACCAAAAATATGAAAATATGCAATATTAGATTTTCTTCCTTTCCAAAGCTCATAGGGAGTTTTCTTTAAAATTTGTCTAATCAAAGCACGATTTAAAATGTAACATGCTGTGTTAATAGCTTCCGTCCAAAAGTATCTTGGAAGGTTGCTTTCACATAGCATGGTATGGGCCATTTCTTCTAGGGTTCTATTTTTTCTTTCTACTACACCATTATGTTGGGGTGTCCTAGGTGCAGAAAAATTGTGGCCTATTCCTTTTTTATTACAAAATTTTTCAAAGTCTTGATTTTCAAATTCGGTTCCATGATCACTTCGAATATTTTGAATTGAAAATCCTTTCTCATTAGTGATTTTTCGGTAAAATTTAGTGAAAACTTGAAAAGTTTCATCTTTGTGTGCCAAAAAGAAAACCCATGTAAAACGAAAGAAATCATCAATAATTACAAAATCATATCGTTTTCCTCCTAGACTAGTAGTTCTAGTAGGTCCAAATAAATCCATGTGCAATAGCTCTAAAGGTCTAGAGGTTGAAATAATATTTTTAGATTTAAATGAAACTCTTGTTTGTTTACCTAGTTGGCATGCATCACAGATTCTATCCTTTTCAAAATTTAATTTTGGCAAACCAAGAACCAATTGCTTCTTAATGAGTTTTGAAAGTGAATGCATACTAATATGTGCAAGCCTACGATGCCAAAGCCAACTAGTCTCATTAATCTTGGCATTTAAAGATACTAGGCATTGCATGTTTATCTTGGATAGATCATTCAAATCTACCATATAAACATTACCATGTCTATATCCAACAAATTTAATGCCATCATTAATAGGACTAGTTACAATGCAAACAGAAGATTCAAAAATAACTTTATATCCTTTATCACAAAATTGACTAATGCTTAGTAAATTATGCTTTAAACCGTCTACTAACAAAATATTTTCAATGTATTTGGAGGGAGTGATACCAATGTTACCTATTCCGATGATCTTTCCTTTACCATTGTCTCCAAAGGTGACCATCCCTCCATTCTTAGCATCAAGTGTGATGAATTGAGATTCATCACCAGTCATGTGTCTCGAGCATCCGCTATCAAGATACCATTTCCTGTTTCCTCCTTGGGATGCTAGACACACCTGCAGGCAAAAGTCAAATTTTTGTTTTAGGTACCCAAGCTTTCTTGGGTCCTTTTAGGTTAGTCATAATGGTTCCTTTTGGAACCCATATTTTCTTTACATTTGAGTTTACAGATTTGTTAGAGAAACAAGTGTATGACTTGTGTCCTACTCTACCACATTTGAAGCAAGTAATATTAGAAAACTTGTTACTTGAAGATTTTACATAGATATTTTTCAGATACTTTTGTTTCTTCAAGGGGTTATAGCCAAGTCCAGCCTTATCATATACGGCCTTTTGATTTTCAAGAATCATATTAAGTTTGTTTGAACTCAAGGTGAATTTTTCAACTATTGATTTTAGCTTGGAGATTTCATTCTTCAAATTTTGATTTTCTGGAACCAGGGTAGATTTTTCAATTGAAATGCTCTCATTTTGTTTCAGTAAAGATTGATTTTAGATCTTTGTTCTTTATCCCTAGTTTCTTTAGTTCATCAATTAAATCATAAAAAGCTTCATGAAATTCTTCAAATGTAAAGTCACTAGGAGTTTCGAAATTTATCTCGTTTTCATGTGCCATAAGGCACAAGTTGGCTTGTTCAGTTGAGTCTTCCTCTTCGGAGCTTGAGTCATCACTTCCACTCCAAGTGGCCATCATGGCCTTCTTCTTGTACTTCTTGAGATCCTTCTTCAGTTGTGGGCATTCGGACTTGAAGTGTCCCAGTTTCTTGCATTCATAGCAGATAAGGGGTTGGTCTTTATCTTTTTCTTTGCTTTGTTCCCCTTTTGTGAGTGGCCTCTTCCTCATTCCTTGTTTCTTTTTTCTTAAAAACTTCTTGAACCTTCTGGTAATGAGTGCCATCTCTTCATCCTGCTCTTCATTATCGATGTCATCAGTTTTTTCATCTGGTTGAGCTGTGGATTTGAGGGCGATTGTTCTCTTCTTTTTTACTTCTTCCTCTTGATGTTGTTTCATGCTCAGCTCATGTGTCATCAATGATCCAAGAAGCTCTTCCAAGGATAGAATGTTTAGATCTTTGGCTTCTTGGATGGCGGTCACTTTGGCTTCCCAAGTTCTTGGTAAGGACCTGAGAATCTTTCTTACAAGCTCACTGTTAGAATAGGACTTACCAAGACTCTTTAAACCATTTATAATATCAGTAAAGTGAGTAAACATTTCAGTTATAGACTCATCATGCTCCATTTTAAATAATTCATATTTATGCACGAGCATGTTAATTTTGGACTCCTTTACTTGATTGGTTCCTTCATGGGTTACCTCTAATCTATCCCATATTTCTTTAGCAGACAAGCAAGTTGAAATGCGATTAAATTCATTTGTATCAAGAGCACAATACAAGACATTCATAGCTTTAGCATTTAGTTGGGCCATTTTTTTATCAACCTCATCCCACTCTTTTTCAGATTTGGCTGATTCCACACCATCAATAATTTTAGTGAGTGTGTGAGGGCCGTTTACTATAATACTCCACATATCATAGTCGAGAGCTTGAATGAAGATTTTCATCCGAGCTTTCCAATAGGTATAGTTGGACCCATTGAAAAGTGGAGGTCGGTTAGTGGACTGCCCCTCGGCTAGAGAAGTGCCAACTTGAGTTGCCATAGATCTTTAGCTCTTTGATTGGTTAGATCAAAGTAGGGCTAGAGCACCGAGCTCTGATACCACTTGTTGTCCAGCTATGCAACCCAAGAGGGGGGGTGAATTGGGTTTTTAAAAATTTTAAACTTAACTTATGTCTTATGAAAAATGTTTAACAATAGCTAAATAAATAGGGAGAGTATAGTTGATTCAAGGCTAATAATTAAAAGTAAGAATGTAAGAGAATAAAGAAGTTCTAAAGAAGAGCAATTAGGCATAACACAAACAAAAAAATTTATAGTGGTTCGGTGCCAACCTTGCACCTACATCCACTCCCCAAGCTCCTACTTGGGAATTTCAATCCACTAACTTGTATTCAACCTGAATACAAACGTCAGAAACTCCAACTCTAGCTATCCCAAGCTAGTCCACTTATTTTTTGGGTACAAGCCAACCCAATACACTCTGATTCAAGGTTCGGATCAATCTTCTCTTGTTTTGAAACCCTTCCAAAACAAAAACAATAGCTTAAACAGAGTATAACAATCAATAGCTCAGAGAATACAAAAGAAAGCTCCTTTAATGAGCGAATGAGGCTTTAAATACACTTTACTCAAAGAGAAGAAAGCTTTTTTCGATTTTCTCAAGGTGGTTGGAGACTTGAATGTGCACTTGAAGAGTTGGTGAGCTTGAATTAAAAGCTTCATGAATGCTTTGAGTGAGCTCTTGCTTAGGGCTGAAAAGTAAGCTTAAAATCTTCGTTTCCAAAATCTCTCTTCTTGATTCTACTTGATGATTCTCACCTTTTTGTCCCTTTTATAGCTTTAAGAAATGGTGGAGAACAATCTGGGCTGAAATAGAGCTGTTAGACCACATTAAATGAGCATTAAAAGTACTTAAAATGAGTTAAAAACTAGCCATTGCAGAACATTCCCGTCACAGGGGTCGACTCATGGGTCGACTCATGCTCATGGGTCGACTCATGGGTCGACCTCCATGGAAAAATAACAGAAAACAACCAGAAGACAAGGTTCTGTAATTTTTGGCTTAAAAACAGCAGAGGTCGACTCATGGGTCGACTCATGCCTTGGGGGTCGACTCATGGGTTGACTCACAGACAGTGCCAAGAATGTGCCAGCCAAAATTTCTGCGTGCCAATCAGCTCATTGTGCCATGAGTCGACTCATGGGGTCGACTCAAATTTTCAAATATGGATATCTTTCAAAATACATGTCCAAAAACTATAAAATTTTCACCAATGGATCACAAATCTTTTGTTCTATCCCTTGATGCATTCAAATCAGGGTTTGGTAAAATTATGATTTTGTCCTTGAAAAGCAATAAGTCTTTTTCAAGCGAAAATCATTAGTACCCCTTAAAATACTTTGTAATCATCAAAATCAATCCAAAGAGCAACAATTATTTTTTCAGATCTCTCACACTTTTCGAATGGAGAAATAAAAATCCTAACATGATAACTGAGTTTCTAGTGGGTGCTACGGTCTTACCGATGCCATGCACCTAACCTAACAATTACTGATAATACGCACATCGATGCATGGATAACTCTTTGCCCAGCTGCTTCTCTAAGTATGTTGTAGCGACTTAGTCTCTAAGTCATCTGGACTCATCTAACAGTTATTGCCCATACTCCTTAATTAAATCAGACCCACCATTCACAAGCAAGTGCAAAGCCATCATTGGATCCCTCACCTAACAGTTATTGGGTCCAACCCCATTTTCATCCTAGAGCAACTTTTTACTGATAGAGTGGTTGCGTGTTCTCGATGCAACTGAACCACTGTGACCAGCCATGAACAATCAATGCCGGTAGCACGCCCGCACATCTACAATGGTGGAAGATCATTGGACTTAATATTTGTGAGGAGATTTGGATTTAGGTCTCATTTAATCAGTCATCTCATGATTGATCTAATTGGTATGGGCTAAATCAAATCGCCAAGCAACTATATTTGAGACTCAATCTTCCAAATTGATCAGATAAGTGGAGATTAGTGGGGTCCCCCTGTTGCTTTTTTTAGACACCAATAAATTGGCTAGATCAATAAATGAAACCAATTAGATAACCATCTTTCAATTATTTACCTCAGTTACTAATTGGTCAATTGGTCCAAATAGGTTAGCTTAAGCAAATCAGGCTCGAGCCATAGAGCCGAATTAGATCTTTAGGTTAATTGATTCTACATATGGGTGTCAATTGATTTGATCAACAATAATTGTATAATCTTAATCTCTATTAACCTAATCCTAATCAATACTTGACTCGATTTGATCAACTTCTAAATCGATTTTGATCCATTATGATTAAATCAGAAATTCTAGATATAATCCAATCACATGACCTAATTTGATCTACCCATGATCAATTTCTCATGCACAAATACTAATTTCATATCTTAAATCTAAATTTTTAAATCTAAATTTTTTGTATGAAAAGTAGGTTTTGATCTCGAAATAATTTTTTTAGATCTTACATACAATCATATATCATGTACATGAATAAAATTCAGACCATAAAAACTGATTTCAGATCTAAACAAGCTTTCATATATCAAATATACGAATCAAAATAGATCTCAAAATTTTTTTAGATCTAAACAATAAAACATATATCACATATATGATAAAAAATTAGATTTAAAATTTTATTTTAATTAAAAATTTGAATATTATTCTAGAATAACCATACAACATAACAAGTTATGCCAGAACAACCTTATGTCAGAACGATATCGAAAAATTTTAGATCTAAAATTTTTTTCTATAGATTTTAGATATAAATCCTAATCTCATACATATGATGTGGCTCTGATACCACTGTTGGGATTTTATGGATTCATGTATGTAAATATTTTTTCAAAATAAGTACATAGTAAAAATTAAAAATTTAAATTAAATCTAATTTAATCTAAGTATGCATAAGATCAAATCTTAAAATCATAAAACAAGATCTACATATGTGAGATAAAATTCAGATACAGAAATCAAATAAAAAAGAATAAATAGAGAAGATCTAATCTTCATACCTTGATATGGATTGATTTACACTACGAACCGATGATCGTGAATGTCTTTCGAACGTCCCTTGAAATCGCATAAGCATTCGACCTCTACAGATATCAACACAAGGCCTCGATCTGATCAGAAGCTTCTTGATCTCACTGAGGTGCTAGCTCCTTTGCAAAGATCACATTTTGATGGTTGAAAACTCTTTATTTCTCTCAAGATCCTCTTAGAGAAGAAGAAAAAAATAGGATGATGAAGATCTCTACGTTAGAGATCATGAGAAGAACACTTTTTTCTCTTTCTTTCAAAAATCTATGCACAAAATCTCTATGCTAGAGATCTAAGAAAAATATATCTAACTTTTAAACAAAAGGGGAGAGAAAATTTCATATCCAAATTTGGACAAAAGAGAGAGAAAGAAGATCCTAACAACCAATCTTTGGTTGTTTATGAGAAAGAAGGGATAAGGGCTAACAAACCTCACGGCTAGCCCCTTATTGCTGCGCCTCTCTTCTCCATGATTTTTCACTCACACCCCCTTCTATTTTGGCATCCAAAATCTGATCTATATCAGGTTAATTGCTGCCCCACTCTGATCCCTTGTTTAAATAGGATTATGTTAGGGTTTTAGTTAAGAGTCCACATATCCTTGGACTCTTAAGTTATGCCGCCAACCTTCTTAGCTCTTGCACCAATAATTCCCATGGAAGGAAGGATTAAAGTGAACTCCTTTTATGCTGATCTTTCTCTCTCGGTCATCGAGAAAAATAGGCACAAATTTAAGTGGGCGTGGGGCTTTCTTGATGTGGTGCAAGGGAAGGAATCCTAAACCACTAGGACTCTTCTTTAGGTAACTTATTGAAACCAAATCAATCCTAATCTGATTAGGAATGGATTTGACTCAGGTAGATTGAAATTCTAATCTAATTAGGAGCACAATCTATCTAGATTAAAATCTAATCCAATTAGAAATTAGATGTCACCCAAATCCTCATCAAATTAAGAATTGTTCTCTCATGAAATTGGGTTATCTCATAACCCAATTAGGCTTGATCAAATCAAATTCATGTCAAGTCAAATTGAATCTAATTCAATTAGACTTGATGCAAGCCCCATTGCTCAATCAAATTGAGTAAATTAGCAATCTAATTGCTAATTAATTCTTCTATAACTCACTAACTCTTCAGTGAGTTACTTAATTACGACTTTTGCATTGGATTAATCATCAATCATATTGATAATTAAATCCTATCGTGATTCATAATCATAATTCAACCATCTGGTCGGTCAAAAGCCTCTTTGTGTGTGTCTCCATAAATTTTTTTTCTGTCTGATAGTGAAATATAATGTAATCCCTATCATAATATCATTAAAACTCTTTTTAATTGATCGGAACCATTCTAACTCTGTCCATCAAAGATCATCGATCATCAAGATGATACTCATGGATCTCACAATCCATCAATGATATCTAGCAGTGTGTAGTGATAATCCAGCAGAATAAAAGGTGATGAATCTTTAGGTGCAGTTAACGTATGATATAATCTCTCTATCATGATTCCGACCAGATGACAGGTCATGGATAAATCATCAGACCTTAACATCAGTCATATGATAGATTCAATTTGCTCAAGTCTATGTGTGATTCTCATGAAAAATTTTTCATCAATCATACTGCTATGACTATAAACTTAAGGATTCAGATTCTTAAATCTCGTAGGACTACTCTCCTCTGCTAAGATCGATAGTTCCATCTAGGTGCGTACCCTACTCTTACAGTGGATCAACTATCACTAACATCCACTATAAGGACTCATTGAGTCAATATTTATGTGTAGTCAAATTTCAGTAGTTTCACTGTAGCAGCTGTGGTATCGTAGGTCAAAAGATCAGTCATACTACTGCAGCATCGAGAAAGTCACTACCGAGTGAGCAGACATCCATGTGACTTTTCATGTTGATCATGCTTAATGCTAGTTGTTCTCTAATAACCACCTATACTTTTGCTCCAGTGTCACTACACCGCAGACTTAAGACTCATCTACTTAAAGAAAGTGATCCGTGTACTGATCTATTTGGATCAATTACCATGCCCATGATGATCTTATGACCTAGAGCAATTTAGAAATTAACCATCAATGACACATACCTTAAATTCTCAACTCTTTGAGAATATGTGTCATCATCTTGATAATCTCATAGATGATTCATGAACACATAAAATATGAATGGTAATATAACTGCCCATTAAGTATAAAATCATATCCTAAAAATATGATATGCATAAGCTAAGATTGGCTTCTAAGGTATATATCCAACATTGAGGATGTAGGAGACTTTCTCCTGAGTTAATATGATTCTCAAATTTCTTAACCAATCTATATAATTGAGGTCGATCAATTTGTTGGCATCTAAAATGCCCCGTAGTGATAGTGAAGAAGTCATTAAAATTAATCTACATTAAATAAAAAATAATGTATAAACAGACCACTTAAGATGACTAACACAACTAGATAAGGACTTATAAATCTAATTGTGTCTCTCATTATTTTATTACGAATACCATAGCCCTCCCCTATGGATAGTGAGAAACCCTACCTTGGTTTCTTTAGTAGGGTTGAGATTCTAATTCCTCACAAAAATCTTATATTACATAACAAATATTCATGAGTTCAAGGATAGAAAATTTTCTTTTTCAATTACAATCTATACAATTCTCAACATTTACTTCTGCTTCTAAGACACTTATAGCCTTGTGTTATACAACAAACTATAATGTCTTAGTTTAGTCAGACCATTTATATTTATATAGCCATATTTGAATAATGTTGCCCTTGTGTTATACAACAAAACAACATCATCAAACATGTCATAAAGCATTATATGTACTAAGATAATCTCACATTAATCCCTATAGTAAGTCTTATGTTACACCACAGATCTACCATAGTTTTTGACATGATTTTGACTTAGCATGAAGGAAGGCATTCGTAGTATCCTAATCATTAAGCATTTTCTATTCAAGACTTGAATGAATCAAATTAGCCGAATAAGTGAAAGAGAGGTGGGAGGCCCCCCATTCTTATCATAGATACTAAAAGATTTGACCAGATAAGAAATAAACCCAATTATAAACCACCATCTCTTTACCTTTCTAAAATCACTTTCCTAGACACCAATTGATCACTTATTTTCTGAATGGATTTGCCTTTGATTTTCAAAACTATGACTAAATATAATTTTAAAGAGGGCTTTGTATGTCTCTAATACATATCCTAATTCTATGCATAATATACTAAACTATTAATATATAAGCAAAACCAACATAACATGATGTGCCAGATGTGTAGCAATTATATCATCATTCTAGGACATCCACATGTTAGAATAATGACTAACTAATTCTAAACATATCTCTAATATAGATTAGGGTTTAGGTGAAACATCTAATCAGTGGCAATCAATAACACATTATGTATAATTACTATCATGCTACATATATTAACATGACTTGCATATCATATATCATAACATCAAATTGACCATTAATTGAATCAATTAAGATGGCTCTGATACCATTATTGGGTTTTGACAGTGCAATGGAACAGTGAATTTTAAAATTTTATAATCATAAAACCCATGACATCCGAAACCCTAGGCCCAAGATCCTTTGACTAATTGCAACTAATGAACAATTAACTAAGTAATTATGATATAGTTTAGATAAATACCTCTTATGTTAAATTCCAAATCTCCAAAACACACAAACGTATGCCCTTCATAGGTGATCCATATGGAAATCACTCCAAAAATAGGACTCCTTGCTTCAAAACCTTGTTGATGAGCTCTAACTTATAAAACTCGATTTGACCCAATTTGATCAAACCCACTCCTTGACTTGCACTTGGACTCTCCTTGACTTAGATTTGGACTCCTAAACCCTCTCTTCCTTCCCTTAATTTTTTTTTAATTCTCTTCTTAGGTTCTTGTCTTAAAGGAGGCAAACCTGTCTTAAACTTGAGATAATGTCTTAACAAGAGAAGGAAGAGGATTAATTGGATAGAGTTAGAATGCCTTAAACTAATCTGCCGCCCTCTATTTATAGCAATAGGAGGGGTGCCAGAGGGTCCAGATAAGCCCCTTCACTGAGTCCCTTAATACCATATCATAAATTAAGAGACTTATTTGAGAAGGACTCTTAATTATATGATACGGTGATTCAGCCTTCTCTCGTATTTGCCAGTAAAAGGAGATGCTTTCAACACCCTTTTATAAATAAGATTAAATCTGATTTTGCCACCTAGAAAGCCAACTAAATGAGACTTCTAATGGCATAAATATTGAGGCTTGAATATATCCCAATCAAAAGAAATCTTAGCGTGAATTTGCTGCTCCTCGTGCTTCTTCATCGCACGCGCGCTAATAGATCAGGGGCGTCTCACCCCCTATCTGGCCATGGCACACTTTAAAATTTATGCCACACTAATAGAGGCTGAGGGGGCTTTTTGATAGGCAAGGAGATCAGATTAATCAGGAGTTTAAGATTCCTCAACCGAATAAAACAATTCAGCCTTATCTCTTTGTGCCGCTAAGCATATAGAGTACCAAACTACTTGGACTCTATAATTAGCACCTCAAATGGCTGAAAAAAGTCCAATAAAATCTAGATAAATGTGGTCCAAGTCAAATCCTAACCGAATTTAATTTATGCCTCAATTGAGTTAATCAAATCAATAAGATTTTGACCAAGTCAACTTAATTAAGGAGCTAGGCCAGGGTTCATGCCACATGTGCTAGCATGTTTCCTGACAACCCTAGTTGGTTCTTTTTATCCAACCAACTAACCAAAATCTATTCTTGATTAATTTTTTTAATGTGTGTGACCCTATGGGCTCCATATCTAGCCAGCAATAGGTCCAGATATATGTTGACCTAATTAGATTTGACTCCATATAATCATTTTAGGTCAAACTCATGTCAATCCAATTTGTCAAATTAGAACTCTTTCTAATTGACACATGAATTAATCACTTTAATTCATGAAAATCTATAAAATATGATTGACATCTAGCAATATATCATGCCTATTCAAAAATATAAAATTTGATTGAAATTATCAAAATACTCTTCTGTGGTAAGTTACTGTGCAATTCAATCTTTCGATTATCCTGCATCTCGAATATGTTCATGAGTATGAATTGATATCAAACTCAAATATATATTTCTATTAATTCTTTATCAATCAATGATAATTCAAATGAAGAATTAGAAACTCTATCTAATCTTCATACTATTTTGGCCAAAGATTTTTTGAGTTATCTAGAGATGAGAATACATATGATGTCATCTCCTCTTATTTAGAGTGATCGATTTCTTGTTGATCTACTCAAAATCTTCATACACAATCTATCATATCCAGAATACTTTATTTATAACTTAGTCATGATTGAGTATGAATCAAAATATGGATTCATGTGCATAAGATTCAATGATGATCTTAGGTCAAAGGACTACTTGCACAATTCTCACTTAGAGAACTATCTTTTGATATGCAAGTAAGGTTTCTATAAGATGTTCTCTCGATGGATCAAATCAGTGTACTCATATCCTAATGAGCACCCATATCTTTGTATTAGTATCCCTATATAAGTGGTTGTGAGATCAACCATCCTATCCTTTGAGCATACATAGGATGTGCTAGTCTTTTCGAAATCATTGATCTCCGACTCAATGATCCAACAACCAGGATTATTTTACATTAAAATTTTAGGATTTTAGGTCTTATTGACATGAACTCCACATGCCCATAAAGCCATTGCCCTAATCTATGGAGTTCATCATAATCTTAAAAATTAATTAAGATACAGTAAATGATGAAACATAAAAATGCAACTTTATTACTGAATAATAATAAATATCATACATGAGTTGGGAGTAATTACAGAAAAGATCCTATCACATATCAAATGCAATTGGCTTGCAGGACACAATTCTTTCAATTCTTTGGCCAGCTACTAGTTTTTCTCGAAGTTCACCGATCTCGTGAGGAGTTGAAAATTTCATCATTAGGTGATAAGTTGATACCATAGCTCGTAAAGAATTCAAGTCAGGTCAACCCAATAAATATTGTAGGTAGATGAAAGTTTTACAATCAAAAAATTTACTTCAAATAGATTGCCTCGGAGTCATCTTGGGGAAGGGAGATAACCCCCTCTACCGACATTGTATTGCCAGAAAATCCCACCAGAGGAGAATTTAACTTCCTCAGCTGGTCGGAAACCAAGTACATCCATACAAAAGCATCATAAAGTATGATATCCATAGAGCTTTCATTATCAATCAGAACACGGTGTACATCATAATTTGAAACATTTAAGGTTATGACAATAGGATCATCATATCGATATTTTATTCTTCTAGGTCAGCTTCAGGGAAGACAATATCACCTCCAACCTTCTTCTTTTTCATCTCTTTCCCCTCTGCTCGGCTTGGTTCAGAGATAGGTGTTGCCAAATTACCCCTAGAGATGGTGTGGATTTCTCTTGCTGCCAGCCAACTCCTCTAGGGGTCTTCACAATGAGGCAGCTCGTTTCGAGGCTCTTCTTGATTTGGCCGATCATCAACATGCCGCGTAGTCGTTCTTGTCGAATGAGTGATTCTATCTATTCCTTGAGTTACCCGCACTTTTTAGTATCATAGCTATGGTCCCGATGGTATCTGCAGTATTTCCTTGCATTTCCCACATGGGTTGCATCATCGTTTTCTTCAACTTCGAGAGTTCTTCTTAGTTCTCTATCTCCATTAATATTTACTTTCAAAGCATGTTAAGAGGGATAAAATTATTGAACCTCCAAAGGAAGTTCTAGATCGGCATCACCTAGGAGAAGATCCAGCTCGATCCTTCTGAGATGGTGTTCGAGATCGTTGCAACCTCCACTCACCGCATCATCCCATTTGCCTATAGTCCTTCCCCTTCCCCCGATCATTCTTTGCTTGGGGTCTGCTGTCGAGGTCTCTCCATGTCGATCACAAGCCTCTTTTGCATCGACATACTTCTCAGCTCGCTCTAGCATTTCAACAAAGTCTCTAAGGTATTTCTTCTCATGCAAGAAGAGGAGGTCATTCTTGCCGTCATAGCCACTGACTGATCCAAGTTTCATACCTCTAGAGTTACAGCATTAAAACGATTGATGTAATCTCAGAGAGCTCATTTTCTTGTTGTTTAATGCTGACGAGGGAGTCTGAGTTTCCACATTATCGATGACTACTAATGAAATGAGGGACAAACAATTAATCGAGCTGATTGAAAGAGCTGACTGTATCTGGTTGAAGGCTCGAATACCATTATCCAGCTCCCTCTTAGGGTTAAGGAGAATGCTCAGCAGAGGATCGCATCAGTTACTCCATGAAGGAGTATTTGATTTTTAAAGCTTTCCAAGTGATCGATAGGGTCAGCGGTCTCGTCACAGGGCTCCAACTATGACATTTTGAACCATGCTGGAAGTGGTTTGTCCATAATTTTTTGAGTGATTGGGGGGTCGATATTAAAATCAAGCTCTATGCCTTGTTGTTATGGGTCCCAATTCTGCAATACATCGATCCGATGTTGCATCTCTTGGAGCTTTCTTTCTATCTCATCCTCCTGAGTAGAACGGTGATAAGGAGAAAAGTTGTATGGTGTAGAATCTCTACTCGACAATGAGGTTGGTGAGCACCTGTGTCTTCTCCAGACAGGACTAGCTAGTAGGCTAAGATGGCCGCACCTGGCCTTGGACTATACAAGGGTGAAGGTTGGTTTGTTAGTCTAGCCTTATCCTATGGGATCTCCAGGGCAAGCTGAGGTGCGGTGGTTTGCTACATCCCTCACACTACAGCAGACAAAGTCTGTACCTACTGGATGAGGCTATTGTACTATTTATCAAGACCGTCGATGTCGGTGATGCAGAAGAATTTTCTTGAATTGGCTTGGATGCTACATCCTCCTCGTGAACATTATTGGCCCATACTCCGTTTGAATGATGAGATGCGTTTGATGCTCCTCTTCGTGGCCTCATAGTGATTCTCTCCTTCTCATATCGAAATCCTAAAATGAAGTTTCGGAACCCTTCCTCTAGCACCAACCATTGCTGCCAAAATCCCACACCTGAGGTCGAAGGTGATCCTTTTGGTCGAGGTGAAGAAGCTGAGTAGAGGCTAACTCCAAGAGTCAGTTTGAGACTGCAAAAAGTCCAGACCAAAAAATTTTCAGTAAGAATCCTCTGACACTCAAGTCAGAAAATGGAGAATAAGGAGAAGAAGAAAATAAGTTTTGAGAGCTTACTTAGGGGTCTCCACATCCCTCTATTTATAGAGGAGAAATTGGAGTCGTGCATGCCTAGGAGACTAACCCATTTTTAGTTATTGCATATGGATCAAGCTAGTAACGATTATATCTATTTAGGGCATGATCCGATTTTGGTGATCTCTTTCTTTATCTGAACTTTCCAGAATCGTGAAAGTGGCTGACTTTTCCAACAAAAGTTGCTGCCTTATATGCACCTTCCCAAGGTTGGCTTTAGCTGACCTCATAGTACTCCATTTGTGGTTAAGGCATGAGCATGAACATCGTGGTCAAAGTCGAGATCCAGGTATCTTGTGTTAGATGTATGTCCTCAAACTAATCAGACTGACACATTAATTATTTCTAGATATAATTTCATACTTGATCTAATAATTCAGAATAGTTAGTTTTCATTCATGTAGTGTATGAATCCATTAATCATCCAAAAAATTAATAAGATGATAACACATATTCTCAAAGTTGAAATTTGAGGTATGTGTCATTGATGGTTAATTTTTAAATTATCCCGATCAATCATCACAAGAATGGTGATTGATCTGGTTAGATTGATGCACGGATCACTTTTCTTAGGATAGACGAGTCTCGAGTCTATAGTGTGGAGATGCTAGAGCAAGAGTGCAGATATTTATTAGAAAATAAAATATCAAGTATGATCAATATGAGAAATTCTTGGATGTCTACTCACTCATCAGTGACTTTCTCGATGCTGTATAGTGTGAATGATCTTTGACTGACGATGCCTCGACTGTTCATAATGAGGTTGCTATAGTTTGACTACACTATAACTCAATCTCCTAGCCATATAGAGTCTTAAGATATATGTTGGCTACAGTAGGTTCATTGTAGGAATAGGATGTACACTTAGATGGGATATATCGATCTTAATAGAAAAAAAATCCTATGTACTTTAGGAGACTGAGTTTAAAAAATCTTGATCAGGATAGAGTGAATGATGAAAAGTATTTCTATAGGTTTTACATAAAAACTCAAGTCGAATGAATCTTATATATGACAGATGATGGAGTTTGACAAGTTTTTCATAACCTCCATCTTGTCGGGACTTATGATAGAAGAACTGAATTATACGGTAACTATACCTAGAGGTTCATTCCTTTCATACTGCTGGATTGCCACTACATGCTGCTAGACATCACTGATAGATTATGAGACCAACGAAAATTATTTTATGGATCAGTAATTTTTAATTGATGAGTTAAATTATTCCAATCTATTGAAAAAATTTCAATGATATTTTGATGGAGATCAAAATATATCTCACTACCAAATAGAATAGAACTTATAGAGTCACAACAAAAGAGGTCCTGACTGATTGGAATATTGAATTTTAATTTTGAATCATAAAAGGATCCAATTATCAATGTGATTGATGATTGGACTATTATGTAAAAGTTATATAAAGGACTTTCTAAGAGTTAGTAAATTATAGGATGACTTAATTATAATTATTGCTAGATTATTTAATTTGATCGAATAATGAAGTTGAGTCCTAATCAAATTAAATCAGATTTAATTTAATTGGACTTGGTCTGAGTTTGACTCATATTAGATTTCATAAGTCTAAAAGATTTAGACTTAATCAGATTTTGATTTAAATAGAAATCCAAACCACCTTCGGCTCTATCTTCAAAAGGTGATTGAGGAACAGAGGGACTCTTCCTTTAAGATAGCATCTCACACCAAGATTTCATAGTAAAAAGAGTTTTGGCATGGTGTTGAGGTGCAAAAGGGAGTGGGGAGGCATATTATCCATAAGAGTCCAAGAAGAGTAGGACTCTTAACAAACTCCATCAAACCCTAGGAGATATGCTTTAAATGGAGAAAAAAAAAGGGTGCCTCATCGAGAGAACATGGAGAATAGCATGAAATATGAGAGGGGTGTGTGTAAGATGAATGGCGCACAAAATAGAAAAAAAGAGGAGGGGACTGTTGAGATATCATCTGCTCTGATACCACTTATCGGGGATATCTGGTCAGGATACCACTACCACCATAGGATCTTTTCGATACCACACATTGCAACAGGAAGGAAAAAAATAAAATAAAAAATAATCAAATACGTGGATCAGCCAAAAGGCTCATCTCTATGGAGCATAGAAGCTTCAATATGAAAAAAAAATTATAAAAGAAGATCACACCCTCAACTCTCGTACACCTAATTTTTCTCTTATAAGAATCTCTCCCTTGCAAAAGCTCTCTCTCTAAAAAGACCCCCTGAACCCCTGAAGTGACTGCTGTCTACTACCTGATAGTCTGTCGAAGCTCCTTGCTTCTGCTCTCTATCAACATCTTTTTCAGGGTTTGATGTTGCTGGACTCTTGACGGCTGTTGCTCCTCAGATTCGTCGAACACCACTGCTACCATGGATGCTAAACCTATGTTCGCCAAAGGGTCTTTTAAAGGCCTAGAACCAAGGTCAATCCTGAGTATAGAATGCATAAAAGTCCTCTCCTCGAGTCCTGATGGGATATTGTGACCAAAACCAAGTCGAACAGCACTTTTGATCACATCAAAGCCTCCTAAAACTGCTAGATTATGACTGAAAATCATACGAGCCATCGGATCGTGCAACAGGCCATCCGATCTATGAAAATCCCTGTGAACCATGAGAAACCCCTTGGAAAATGGTGCCAGTCTATAGTGGACCATGAGAAACCCAAGGGAAACAAGTTCCTGATCCACTGCGGGTCCCCATGGACCACCGATCCACGCATCGCGCGTGGACCGCATGAGAGAACAACACAGGTCGTGCCTGCATGCGCCCGCCTGGGCCTAGGCCGGCCCATGTGTCACCGTGCATGCTCGCTCCACCGTGGCCTCCATCGGCCCGCTACCAGCCTCCACTGCTCCATGAGTCATGCTAGCTTCTCTTGCGTATAACTTTTCCATCTGCACTCTGTTGGAGCTGATCTTGAGCTCGTTGGACTCCGTTCGTCATTGCAGACCTCACTGTAGGCTCAATATGGATCAAATTTTGAGACATCAAATCCTAACAATCTCTATCTCGACTCGACATTCAGCTTCTTTCTAACTTTGAGAGCTTTTGGATCTCCATGCTCCCATGCCCTAGAGCAATCACTTACTGATCATGGATGGATAAACATGAGAGTCGAGCCAAGCCGCTGGATCCCATCTCTATCATATGCTGTGTTTCTTCTAATCTGAGACCTTCTCAGGATATCCTCCTATGGCAATAGGAATCTCATCCTGCAATATCATCTCTCATCCTTTCGAGTCTTGCATCTCATGCCCGATCCACCACCACCTAGAGCTCCACCTCGTTCTAGGCTCCTCCTGACTCTAGAAGCTCCACCTCGCAATGAACTCTCTGTTAGATAGTAATATCTTCTCATCCTCTTCTTTTTCTCTAAAATAATCTTATCGCCATGCAACACCTTCAAAATTTTTCTATCGGCTACCGTCCTATAGCCTCTCGAATCCAGTCTGCTCAGAGAAATAAGATTATATCTGAAATCGGATGAATCGAATCTCTCCCAATCTCCTCACTACACAATTATGTGTCCTCCAGCTGATCATTCTAATGCCTCTGATCGCACAGCTCGATCCATCCGATAGATAAACAATGCCCTCACTGCTCTCTAAAAAGTTAAACTGCTCCTCTCTGCAACATACATGATAGATGCATATAGAATCTAAAATTTACTACTGAAAAAAAGTAGGTACCTCATCAGATATCTCCAGGACATCATCCTCTGACGCGCTACTGGCTGTTACTGTGGTAACCCTCATTCGATCTCTGAGTTGAGAGCAATCTCTAGTTAGATGCCCCAACTCCTCACATCGATAACATCTGTCTTGCTCAAGTTCTTCATCTTGGACTTAGACTGCCCTCATCGCGATCTCCTATCGCTCTATCTGCCACCTCCTGCTTCTCCAGAAACCACCAAAGCTGAGATGCCGCTTGAGCTTGAAGCTGAGTTCTTACTCTTGAGAACCTTATTTTGAAGAATCACCATGATAACCTCATCCATCTTGATGGTGCTCTTCCCTATTAGAAAAGCAGTCATCAAAGACTTATACAAAGGGAGAAGCGATGCTAGCAAGACTAGTACCCGGGTCTTCTCCTCAACTTTCTCACCAATACTGAGAAGATTGGTGAGGATCTTCTGGAAGTGACTGAGATGCTCCTACATGCTCTATCCCTCAGTCATCCACAGCAGGTAGAACTGACTTCAGAGGAAAAGAATATTGGTGAGAGACTCACTATGTATAACTCCTCGAGCTTCGATTACAGCATCATCAGAGAATACTCATCAAGTACATGGATCACCACCTCATCCGTTAGGTACAAACAGATCGTACTCACCACCTGCATTTGAAGTCGCCTCCAATCCTGCACCTCCATGGTAGTCATCTTCTTTTCATACAAAAGAGCATCGGTCAACCCTTGCTGGATGAGCACATCCTTCACTCTTGCCTGCCACAAGGAGAAATTACTTTTTCCATCAAATCTATTGATCTCCATCTTGATTAAGCGTGTCTTCTCCATCTTCAATCTTGATCACCACCGTAGTAACCAACGTCCTGATACTACTTCACTCTGATACCACTTGTTGAGATATCGTCTGCTCTGATATTATTTGTTGGAGATGTCTGGCCAGGATACCACCACCACCACAGGACCTTTTTGATATCATGCATCGCAGTAGGAAGAAAGAAAAAATAAAATAGAAAATAATCAAATATGTGGATCAGATAAAAGACTTATTTTAATGAGGCATACAAGTTTCACTATGAAAAAGAGAAAAATTACAAAAGAAGATTACACCCTCAACCCTCGTATACCCAATTTCTCTCTCATAAGAAGCTCTCCCTTACAAAAGCTCTTTCTCTAAGAAGATTCTCTGAACTCCTGAAGCGACTGCTGTCTACTGCCTAATAGTCTGTCTGAAGCCCTTTACTTCTGCTCTCTATCGACATCATTTTCAGGGTCCACTATTGTTGGACTCCTCATAGTTGCTGCACCTCAGATTTGACGAACACCACTACTACCATGGATACCAAATCTCTATTCGCCAGAGAGTCTTTTAAAGGCCTAGAACCAAGCTCAATCCCGAGTACAAAATGCATAAAAGGCCTTTATTCGAGTCTTGATGGGATACTATGACCCAAACCAAATCGAACAGCACTTTTGATCATGTCAAATCCTCTCAGAACCACCAGATCATGATGAAAATCATATGAGCCGTTGGATTGTACAATAGGCCACCTGATCCATGAACCATGAGAAACCCCTGGGAAACGACATCGGTCCACCATGGCCATAAGAAACCTAAGGGAAATGACTTCCTGGTCTATCGAGTGTCTCCATGGATCATCGGTCCATGCATTGCGTATGGACCGCATGAGAGAACCACACGGGCCGTGCCTGCGTGCACCCGTCTGGGCCTGGGCCACACCCGCATGCATGCCCACGTGGACCTGGGCCACGTGCTCATGGCCAGCCTGTGCGCCACCATGCATGCTCACTCCACCGCAGCCTCCGCCGGCCTGCCACCGGCCTCCATCGCTTCATGAATCGTGCTAACTTCTCTTGCACATAACTTCTCCATCTGGACTCCGTTTGGGCTAATTTTGGGCTCGTTGGACTTTGTTTGTCATTGCGGATCTCACTATGAGCTCAGTGTAGATCGAATCTCAAGGTATCAAATCTTAATAGGGGTGCTCCATCTGATGGATGCCTCACCCTTCCTCTCCCTTTCTCTTTTCCTACATCCGTGAGATCGATGTGAGACTTCTCTCCCTCTCTCTATTCCACACGTCTAAGAGTTGAACACGTTGTCTCTCATAGTCTAAGAGTTAGACATGAGTTCTTCATCTCCTTCTCCTCCAGAATCAGTTCAAGAGTTGGATGGAAAGGAAAGAAAAGATATTTGATCTCTTGTTCTTTTCTTTAGATCTTCTTCTTTCTCTTAAGAAAAGAAAAAAAAAATTAGATTAAATCTGATTTTTTGATCCTTCTATAGATTTGTTTGATTTTTTTAAGAAGAGAATTAAAAGAGAAAAGATTCGATAATTCAAGGAGCAATTTCTGCAAAGGAGCTAGCATCCTGATAAGATCAGGATCTTCTAATCAAATCATCTCGTGTGGATACCTGTAGAGGTTGGATACTTATGCCGCTTCAAAAGATCTTGAAGACATCCATGGATCATCGGATCGCGGCTTTAACAGATATTGAAAATATCCATGGATCATCGGATCGCAGTGAAGATCTACCCATGCAAAGGTAAAAATCTAATTTTTATTTCTACGTAGATCTTAATCTTGTATATATGATGATGCCTGGATTTATATTGAGATATGATCTCTATGCATGCTTGATTATATTAGATTTAATTAGTGATATATTTTTATATTATTCTGACATAAGATTGTCCTGACATAACGTTGATACGTTATGTTACATAGTTATCCTAGAATGATGTTGAAATAGTTTTGAAATTTCTCTTCCACTGCATGTTTTAAAATTTTTGAAATTTTTGCATGCATAATGTCGCCATATGATAGCATTTCCTAACACCTTGGTCAAAGTCGAGGTCTGTGCTACTATGCGTAAGGTGTCTCTACAGGCACGCCCATTTTGGTTTTCATGTCTGATATTCTTGGGCTGACTGAAACTGACTTCCCTTCTTTACACCCATTAGAGTTCAAACTCCAAAGATCTTCGAAAAAAGTCAAGGACTTGATCGATCAAGGCTGAGGTGGCAGTCCACAGCATATATACATATCTTCCGAAATATATATAACTAGCTTATAATCCCATGTGATGCATGTCTTCCTTCCCCTGCCTCACATGCACAGCTCATGAGCCAAGAAATTCCATACCAGCCTGAACTGACTGGTATATCCTGTACCATACCAGACCGATGGGGAGCTGACATGGTTTCGCTAGCGAAATCGATATATAGAGGAAGGATAGGGAAAGTGAGAAAGAGAGAGAGGAAAAGAGGGAGAGAAAGTCCTAGCCATCGGAGACCGATGGTGACCCACTGCAGCCACCAAAGGGCCTCCGCTGCCCGATTATCATCCGATAGGGCTTTTACAAGAGCAAAAAAGAGAGAGAGCTCAGAGGGAAGAGCGACATATCGAAGGACATGCAATCGGTGGAAGGACCGTCGGCATTTGTCGGGTAGCTACCGTGGCATCAGGCAATGAAAATCAGACAGGTGGAGCTACAACTGCGGAACAGGGCCGTCACCCCTATTCATTGCCATTTTTAAAAATAAAGTTGAATAGTAAAGCCAGCAATCGATTTGCCAACTTCACTTTAAATTTTTTTTTAAAAAAAGATCAAAATAGTGAAGCCGGCAATCGATTTGCCGGCTCACTTAAATGAAGCTGGTAAACCAATTGCCGGCTTTAAGTATTTCAGATTTTTTTAAAAAAATAACCATGAAACAGCGGCGATGCCCTTCTTTCACGCCTATGGCATCGCACGTGCAGAATGCACCATTCAGCAACTAGCCGAAGGCTATCCGATGATATCTCTGATAAGTTCTCCTTCCTCCTTTTCTTTCTTTCCTCCCCTCTTTTTCTATTTCTCTCTCTTTCTCTCTTTTTCTTCACTCGGTTCGCTTCCTTTGCCTTCATCGATTTGTGCCGGTCCGATACGGTACGAGATTGTATGATATCTATTGCCGACTGATCGAAATGGCCACCGATACTGGTATAGCAAATCTTGGCATGAGCTTTCATAATATTCTTTTTTTTCTTGTGCTTTATGATTTATGTAAAGAAAAACTGAGAAGGTTGGCGATCTCTATGTCATCCTTGTTCCCAACCTCTCCATCATCCCTGATTTCCTCAACTAGTGCTCCCTCTTTTATCTATGTAGGAGAAAACTGGCAAGGTTGGCGACCTCTGTGCCATCCTCACCCTCAGCCTCCTCGCTTTGTAACCCTAAATAAAATTAGCCCATTTAAGCATGGCTTTATGAGTTTTCTCGAATAGGTCGAGTCAGGTCCATAATCTCTTGCTGCTTTCATTCTCTCACTTCTACCCCCCGCAGCACTCCTTCCATCACGGCACAGATGGAGGGCAGTCAGCAAACGACCAGCAGCACTCTTGCACTAGCCACCACATATCTCTCTCTCTCTTTTATTTGTTTGGTTTATTCCCTCCTATTATTTTGCTTCCCTTATGAAGTCTCTGGTGCCATCTTACGATGCGTTGCTAAGAGAATATCGGCTTCTAATTCTTTTTCTTTTTTATTTTTGAATATGCTCATCTTCTTACACAATCACACATCAGTCCTCCCCTCTTTGTTTTGAAATCTGCTTCTTCTTCTCATCTTTGTTTTTTCCTTTTTTTTTTTTTTTCCCTTGCCTTTCCTTGGTGGAATCGTCATATCCACCTACTGCCTTGAAATTGTAATGGTGCATTGTTATGCTACTTACATATCTAAGTAAATGCCTAGCTCTCATTTTGTTGAGAATCATGATGTAGTCTGATCCTGACCTAATTGCAACTGGTACTTTCTATCGCACGACACTCCACAAATAACTCCAATCCTATCTCTTCCCTCCTCCCTATATTTAATGCTGCCTTGTGGACATGTGGCGGATGGTGTTTTCGAAAAAATTAAATATGTGGCAGATGGAGGTTGATATCTCCATTTGATATATATAATATAGATTAAATAAATATTTTAATACAAATATTTTTTATATTTTGATCCTCATAAAACATTAGTGTTGTGTGTGTCTGTATATTTTTTTTTACATATATATATATATATATATATATATATATATATATATATATATATCCATACCATTTAAAATTATTAAAAAATAAGTAGCTTAAAATAAATATGATTGATGATGGGTGAATGTGCAAAAAAGACTATAAAAATATATATGCAAATAGCATGATGCTGAAGATATTCATGTGATTTTGTATTTAAAAGGATATACATCAAAAATTTATTTATATTTTTATTTTTTCACACATGCATTTTACATCTGGTAGAAATTTAAGTTTCATGAGGTCAAATTATATATAATTTGGCAATAATACAAATATCAAGACAAAATAATATTTAATGGAACATTAATACACTCAAATATTAAATATAAATGTAACCATATCCATTATGGCTAGATATAATTGAATGTGGAGAATTCTTTTTTGTCTTGCAACTAGCCTTGGCCCGTGTTGCCCAGCTATGCAACCCAAGAGGGGGGGGGGTGAATTGGGTTTCTAAAAATTTTAAGCCCCAACTGATTACTTATGAAGAACAAAATAAAGACTTTAATTCAATATTAATTACCTAAAGCAGGAATGCAAGAATATAATAAAGAAATAAAGTGAAGCGATAAAGCACACCACAAACACAAGAATTTATAGTGGTTCGGTGCTAACCTTGCACCTACATCCACTCCCCAAGCTCCTACTTGGGAATTTCAATCCACTATACTTTGTATTCAACCCGAATACAAAACATCGGAAACTCCGACACTAGCTATCCCAAGCTAAATCACTTGTTTCCCGGGTACAAGTAAACCCAAAATACTCCGATTTCAGGTTCGGATCAACCTTTCCTTGTTTTGGAAATCCTCCAAAAACAAGAACTAAAACTCACAAAGAGTTAGAAAATTTTGAGCACAGATTAATACAATAACAGCTCCTTTAAATGAGCTAATATAACAATAAAAACTTTTACTCAAATGAAGAACTCCTTTTCGGATTTTCTCAAGGTGGATGAACGCTTGAACGAATGCTTGAGAAGAGGTTGTTTGTTGATTGAAGATCTCTTGAAAGCTTTGGAAGATCTCTAGATCAAGGTTGAACAATAGGCTTGAAAGATCCTCTTGAATGCTCTTGCTTTTCTCTTTCACAATCTCTCTTGTATACTGTGGATCCTCTCTCTTTTTCTTTTTGGATATTTCGTTGATCTCAGGCTTTTTCGTGCAGATTTCGGATCCTTTCTTCTGTTTTTTTTTTTCTCTCTACTTTGATTTCACGTTTGATCTGCTATTTAATCTGCAATTTCTTTTACCATTAAAAGCATTTTATGACATTAGAAGCAAGAGAAAATAATTTAGGCAGATAAAGAGCCGTTAGAGCAATTTTAGGAAGCATAAAAGACAATTAAAATGGGCAAAAAAATAGCCGTTGCTGACATTTCCCGTCGCAGGGGTCGACTCATGAGTCGACTCATGCTTCAGGGGTCGACTCATGAGTCGACCTCTGTTGCAAAAACCAGAGAATGCGTTTCTGGAAATTCTTGGCTCAAATTAGCAGGGGTCGACTCATGAGTCGACTCATGCCTTGTGAGTCGACTCATGCCTTGTGAGTCGACTCACAGGTCATGCCAAGCCAGAAAACTAACGTGCCAAGGAGAATTTTTGCGTGCCAATCAGCTCACAGTGCCATGAGTTGACTCATGAGTCGACTCATGCACTTCAAACCTTCATAACTTCAAAAATATAAGTCCAAACACAATGAAATTTTCACCAATAGATTTCAAATCATTTGTTCTACCAAATGGTACTATCAAATCAGGATTTTAGTAAAATTACGATTTTGTCCTTGAAGAGCATAAGGATTTTTTCATTTTAAAATTATTTGTATCCCTTCAATCTGCTTTGTAATCATCAAAATCAATCTAGGAGCAACAATCTCCTCCTTTTTGATGATGACAAAATACTTGAACAAAAGCATTTATGTGAATGCATTAATTTCAAAAAAATGCACTATAGGTGTATATGCTTGAAAAATATGATTCTTTTGGCATGTGATATAAATGGTCATATGCAAAAATAGTTTATCCATTTTCATAAACATTTGAAAAGAGTATTAGATCATTTAGAGTTTAAGATATATCAGAGCAAGAGAGAAAAATAAATTTTTTAATATATCAGAGCAAAAAAAATAATTTTTACAATGTTATCCGAAAAGATTTTACAATGTATCAGAGTAAATGTTATAATATAACAGAGAAAATTTCACACTGTATCAGAGCAAATTTTATAATGTATCAAAAAAAAATTCACACTGTATCAGAGCAAATTTTGTAATGTATCAGAGAAAATTTCACACTGTATCAGAGCAAATTTTGTAATGTATCAGAGAAAATTTCACACTGTATCAGAGCAAATTTTGTAATGTATCAGAGAAAATTTCACACTGTATCAGAGCAAATTTTATAATATATCAGAGCAAGTTAAAAGAAATTTTAGGGAGTATCAGAGTAAGTTAAATTTCTTAAGATGTATCAAGGTAAATTTCAAAAGATATATCAGAGCAAGTTTGAATTTTGAAATATATCAGAGCATATTTAAATTTTTAAGGTAAATCAGAGCATATGTAAAGAAGTAATTTAAAAGTTACATAATTGCATTGTACTTAGCATTGTACTTTTGATATTGTTCTTTAAATTCTTCAATTAATTTCTCATAATTTGTAATTTTGCTTTTGATGGGTTGCTTTTTGTTTAATTTCTCAATAATTGAATTGCTTTTTGTTTAATTTCTATTTGATGCCAAATTTCTCATAATTTATAATTTTGCTTTTGGGGTTTTGCCTTTGATGAGTTGCATTTTGTTTAATTTCTCCCCCTTTTTTTTTCATAATTTAGGGTTTTGCTTTTAATGAGTTGCTTGCTTTTTGTTTAATTGTTTACTTTCTCCCCTTTTTTGACATCATCAGACATGGTTAACTTTTCTTTTTTCAGAAATATTCTTTAATTTCTCCCCTTTTAGAGTATATCACAGATGTTTGCTCCCCCTTAATATAGCAATTATCAACAGCAAACAACAATAATATTTCAACAAAGAGAATATATATAACCAAAATATGATCAATATCATTACAAAAGGTAGAAATATAGGTAAAAGATGATTCCATTAATATCATAATTGTTTCAATACATAATTCTTAAAAATAAAATTCAACCAGCTAATTGTCAATACATGGCCCCAAGGTATAGATCCTAGAACAAGATACTAACACCTAGGATCTAGTAAAGATCAAGATAAGTCAATGATCGGAGTCATCAGAGAGAGGGTGAGGAGATGATGGATCAGAAGTGCGTCCTCTACCCCGTCTGCCTCTGCCACGAGTGGGAGAGCGAGATGAACTGGGTGGCTGAGAACGCTGAGATGCTAGGGCTGATACCATGAGTATGATAGAATCAAGTACGTTCAGTGCTCTGGAAACAGATTGAAGTAGAGCAGTAAACTGAGTGGTAGCATGCTCACTCGATCCTCGGATCTCTTTCCTCAGTAATTCATATCCACCTTCTAGTGCTCCTCTGAGCCTGCCAGCCTCTGTAGTGAGATCTGTGACCTCAATAGTAGACTCCTGTGGCTGGGGATGGGCCAAAGCAAGGACTTGCCCCTGCAAGTCAAGAACTCTGCCAGTAAGTCTCCAGACTGTGTCCTCAAGCTGCTGGATCCTGATGGACTGATCTGATATCATCTGAAACACAGTGGAGATGTGGGGAGTAATGGTCTGATCAGAAGAGGTGGCTCCAGGTGCAAAAGAAGTACTACCCCACTGACTAGACAGCAAAGAAGCCATACGCTAAGATATATGCTCGATCTGATCGTCAGCCAGTCTGAACTCTGAATGAGGTGCTCTGCTCTCTGGCTGATACACTGGTGTGGGCATCCTAGTAAACTCTGAAGGGCCAGCCTCAGTATCAGGAATGAACTGGGTATCTGGTGAAGCTGCCCTGAAGTCATGTACAGGAGAAGATGGACCTTCTTCTTCTACTCTGCCTTCAGTTCTGTCTTCAGCTCTTGTTTCAGCTCTATCCTCAGTTCTTTCTTCAGAGCCCTTGATCCAACCACCAACAGTCTTTGTAATTCCCATTCGGTGCAGGCTGTGTTGGTTGAAAGTGTCCACATGTGAGAGTTTGGTAGGTGCCTCCCCCTCACAGCTAACTCCAAACCTCCTAAATACTCTAGTAAGGGCCATACCATAAGGCAAGTGTGCCTTGGATCTGTTCAAAGTTTCTCTCATGGCCTCTATCATAAGTGCAGGGAGGTTTAGGGGGGTCTGAGTGATGACATGAAACATGACACATACATCTCTGCTGGAAAGTAAGTCATGTCTACCACTTCTAGGAAAGAAGAGCTTTGAAACTATCTGATGCAGCACCCTCATCTCAATGGACAAAATCTTTGCTTCTAACTTGTTTAAACTTCCTGAATAAGTTTCTCCTAAGATCATTCTGATCCCCTCTTCTTTAATTGGGAGTTCCATATATGAATATCCTTCACTAGGCAACTGAAGTATTTCTCCCAATATCCTAGAATCCAAGCAGATATCAATTCCCTTTACAGTTGAAGTCACTGACCCGTTTCCATAATGTAGATTCTGGTAGAATTCTCTTACTAGGTCAACATAGGTGACTTCCTTAAGAGAGTAATAGAGTTCCCATCCTTGATTTTTAATTTTACTTGCAAAAGTAAAGCCTTCTTTCTCAAAGAACCGAAAATCTATATTTTTCCCGGTTTCTACTTTTCTATCAGAAAGAGGATTTACACTGGGGCTTATGGAGGATTGAGAGGGACCTTGAGTAGATACTGAAACTGGAGTGGGAGTAGTTGAAGACTGAGCATGCCTTTTCTTTCAGACAACTTCTTCAGGCTCACGGATTGATTTCCTTCTTTGGGAAAGCTTCATCTTTGGAGCCATATCCACTAAAGTAGCAGACAAGAAGACTTGAATTGAGTGGAGGAGGGATCACAAGAGAGTGACGAAGGATTTTGGTGGAGAAAAGAAGTGGATTTTGGAAGTTCGGTAAAGTGCTAGGGCACGTTCCAACCGCGCCAAGCAAAGCGAGAAAGCACAGAAAATCCTTTTGAAGGAGGCGATTTTTGGTGGAGAGGAGGAGGGAGAATTGCCTCAAAATTAATCTTTGGATTTGGAGCAAGAAGAGTTGGAGAAGACGGCTTTTGGAAGAAGAACGATGGGAAGATGAGTCGTCTCACAAACAGTAACCCTTATAAAAACAATGAACCCGTTGAAAGTTGGTGGGATTTACAAGTTTGCCATTGAGTCGACTCATGGAGGTCGACTCATGAAGTTCAGAAAATCAAAAAAATATGAATAAATTCCAGAAAAATTTAAATTTTGAGTGAAGGAATTTTGCTCAATGATAAGTTTTTAGAATGATAAATTTGAGCTTTTGAGACCAGGATAGATGTTGAAACTTGAGCTCTAATCAATTCTTTGGAAATTGAGAAATTTTAGGCAAATGGATCTAGAATTCCTAGATTTCTCCTAATTTCACAGAATCTATCCTTACTAAGGGCCTTTGTAAAGATATCAGCTAATTGATTCTCAGTGCAAACATATTCAAGAATTATATTTTTGTTTTGAACATGTTCTCTTATGAAATGATGTCTTATTTCAATATGTTTGGATCTTGAATGTTGAATTGGATTTTTAGATAGATTTATGGCACTTGTGTTGTCACATCTTATTGGTGTTTCATTAAGTTTGATTCCAAAGTCTTCGAGTTGTTGCTTAATCCACAAGATTTGAGCACAACAACTTTCGACTGTAATGTATTCGGCCTCAGCCGTAGACAGTGCCACCGAATTTTGTTTCTTGCTAAACCATGAGATTAGGTTAACTCCAAGAATTTGGCAAGTTCCACTTGTGCTTTTTCTATCTAATTTACATCCAGCAAAATCGACATCTGAATATCCTAATAAATTAATTTGTGAGTCCTTAGAGTACCATAACCCTAGAGTTTGAGTACCATTTAAGTATCTAAGGATTCTTTTAACAGCATTCAAATGAGATTCTTTAGGATTAGATTGATATTAGCACATAAGCAAACACTAAACATTATATCAGGCCTACTTGCAGTTAAATATAATAATGAGCCAATCATACCTCTATAGTATTTTAAGTCTACGCTTTTACCTTCATCATCCTTTCAAGCTTACATGAGGGACTCATTGGTGTGCCAATTGGTTTGCAGTTCTCCATTCCAAATCTTTTGAGTAGTTCCTTGGTGTACTTGCTTTGGGTGATGGAGATTTCCTCTTTTGATTGTTTGATTTGGAGTCCGAGGAAGAAGTTGAGTTCTCCCATCATGCTCATCTCGAACTCTCCCTGCATAAGCTTAGCGAAGTCTTGACAAAGGGATTCATTAGTAGACCCAAAAATTATGTCATCAACATAAATTTGTATAATTAGCATATCATTTTGATTTCTTTTAATAAATAGGGTTGTATCTACATTGCCTCTTGAAAAACCATTATTTAGTAGAAATTTGCTTAGCCTTTCATACCATGCTCTAGGTGCTTGTTTTAATCCATATAAAGCTTTATTTAATCTAAAGACATGATTAGGAAAACATGATTTTCAAATCCAGGGGGTTGTTCTACATATACTTCTTCAGAGATATATCCATTTAAAAATACACTTTTAACATCCATTTGAAATAACTTGAAATTCATAAAGCAAGCATATGCAAGTAGAAGTCTAATAGCTTCTAATCTAGCAACAGGTGCAAAGGTTTCATCAAAATCAATTCCTTCTTCTTGATTATATCCCTTAGCAACCAGTCTTGCTTTATTTTTAATTACATTTCCATGCTCATCTAATTTGTTTCTAAAGACCCATTTTGTTCCAATTATTGAATAATCTAAGGTCCAAACATTATTTCTTTCAAATTGATTAAGTTCCTCTTGCATAGCATTAATCCAGTATGATCATTTTCAGCTTCTTCAAAAGTTTTAGGTTCAAGTTGAGATACAAAAGCACAATGATTAAGTACATCTCTAAGTGAAGAACGGTTTTTACCCCATGCATAGGATCACCGATAATTAACTCCTTAGGGTGGTTGTGAACATACCTCCATTCTTTGGGTAGGTCATTTGTACCTTGAGGTTGTTCTTGAATTTCTTCACCTCTTTCATTTTGTTTGTCTTCTTGATCCTTGTCTTTGGAGTTGCTGAATCTTTCAGAGTGATCTCCTTCATACCTTCTATTAGTGGCTCTGCATCATCAACACCCTCATTCTTCCTTGAAGGAAGATCGTTAGATTCATCAAAAACAACATGTATGGACTCCTCAACTACTAAAGTTCTTTTGTTGAAAACTCTAAATGCTTTACTAGTGGAGGAGTAACCTAAAAAGATTGCTTCATCTGATTTTGCATCAAATTTACCAAGTTTTTCTTTTCCATTATTTAATACAAAACATCGGCAACCAAAGACATGAAAATATGCAATATTTGGTTTTCTTCCTTTCCAAAGTTCATAGGGGGTTTTCTTTAAAAATTGTCTAATTAAAGTATGATTTAAAATGTAACATGCTGTGTTAATAGCTTCCGCCAAAAATATCTTGGAAGGTTGCTTTCACAAAGCATGGTACGGGCCATTTCTTCTAAGGTTCTGTTTTTCCTTTCAACTACCCCATTTTGTTGGGGTGTCCTAGGAGCAGAGAAGTTATGGCCAATTTCATTTTCATCACAAAAATTTTCAAAATCTTGATTTTCAAATTCAGTTCCATGATCACTTCTAATATTTTGAATTGAAAATCCTTTTTCATTAGAGACTTTTCGATGAAATTTAGTGAAAATATGAAAAGTTTCATTTTTGTGAGCCAAAAAGAAAATCCAAGTAAAACGAGAGTAATCATCTATAATTACAAAGCCATATCTTTTTCCTCCTAGACTGGTGGTTCTTGTTGGTCCAAATAAGTCCATATGTAAGAGCTCTAATGGTCTAGAAGTTGAAACAGTATTTTTGGATTTAAATGATACTCTAGTTTGTTTACCTAATTGGCATGCATCACAGATTCTATCCTTTTCAAAATTCAGTTTTGGCAAACCGAGAACTAAATCTTTCTTAATTAATTTTGAAAGAGAATGCATGCTGATATGTGCAAGTCTACGATGCCACAGCCAACTAGTCTCATTGATTTTAGCATTCAAGGATACTAGGCATTGCATGTCTAATTTGGCTAAGTCATTCAAATCTATCATATAAACATTGCCATGCCTATGTCCTATAAATTTAATGCCATCGTTAATAGGACTAGTCACAATGCAAACAGATGATTCAAAAACTACTTTATACCCTTTATCACAGAATTGACTAATGCTAAGTAAGTTATGCTTTAAACCTTTAACTAGTAAAACATTCTCAATGTATTTGGAGGGAGTGATACCAATGTTACCTATCCCGATGATCTTTCCTTTGCCATTATCTCCAAAGGTGACCATCCCTCCATCCTTAGCATCAAGCGTGATGAATTGTGATTCATCACCAGTCATGTGTCTCGAGCATCCACTGTCAAGATACCATTTTCTGTTTCCTTCTTGGGATGCTAGACACACCTGCAAGCAAAGGTCAAGTCTCTGTCTTAGGTACCCAAGCTTTCTTGGGTCCTTTTGGGTTAGTCAGAATGGTTCCTTTTGAAATATTTTCTTTATAATTGTATTGGTAGATTTAAGGCATGTGTATGATTTATGTCCTATTCTACCACATTTGAAACAAGTAATATTTGTAGACTTGTTACCTGAATAATTTACATAAATATCCTTCAGAAACTTTTGTTTCTTCAGAGGTTTATAGCCAAGTCCAGCCTTATCATATATAGCTTTCTGATTTTCAAGGATCATATTTAGTTTGTTTGAACTTAATGTGAACTTATCTATTATAGATTTCAGCTTGTTAATTTCATCCTTTAAGTTTTGATTTTCTTGACTCAAGGTGAGTTTTTCAATTGAAAGAATTTCAGCTTGTTTCACTAAGGACTGATTTTCCAATTTCAGTTCTTTGTTTTTCTTCCCTAGTTTCTTTAATTCATCAATTGAGTCATAGAAAGCTTCATGCAATTCTTCAAATGTGAATTCACTAGTGGATTCAGAAGTTACCTCATTTTCATGTGCCATCAGACACAGATTGGCTTGTTCTGTTGAGGTTTCCTCGTCGGAGCTTGAGTCATCACTCGCACTCCAAGTCGCCATCATTGCCTTCTTTTTGAACTTTTTGGGACCTTTTTTCAGTTGTGGACATTCGGATCTGAAATGTCCCGGCTTCTTGCACTCGTAGCATGTAAGGGGTTGATCTTTCTCTTTTTCTTTGCTTTGTTCCCCTTTTGTGAATTTTTTCTCATCCCCTGTTTCCTTTTTCTTAGAAACTTCTTAAATTTTCGGGTGATGAGTGCCATCTCTTCATCCTGTTCTTCATCTTCAGATTCATCCGTTTCATAATCAGGCGAAGTTGTGGATTTGAGGGCAATGGTTCTTTTCTTTTTGACTTCATCCTCTTGATGTTGCTTCATGCTCAGTTCATGAGTCATCAAGGATCCAAGAAGCTCTTCTAGAGGTAGAGTGTTCAAGTCCTTTGCTTCTTGGATGGCAGTCACCTTGGCTTCCCAAGTTCTTGGCAGTGACCTGAGAATCTTCCTTACAAGTTCACTGTTAGTATAAGATTTGCCAAGACTCTTCAAACCATTAATTATATCAGTAAAACGAGTAAACATGGCAGTTATGGACTCATCATGCTCTATTTTGAACAATTCATATTTATGTACAAGCATGTTTATTTTAGACTCTTTTACTTGATTTGTTCCCTCATGGGTGACTTCTAACCTATCCCATATTTCTTTAGCAGATGCACAAGTAGAAATGCGATTGAATTCACTAGCATCTAGTGCACAATAAAGAACATTCATGGCTTTGGCATTTAATTGTGCCAATTTCTTGTCAACCTCATCCCATTCTTTCTCGGGTTTGGTTGACTCCTCACCATCTATAATCTTGGTGGGTGTGTGAGGACCATTCACTATGATACTCCACATATCATAGTCGAGTGCTTGTATGAAAATCTTCATCCGAGCTTTCCAATAGGTGTAATTAGACCCATTGAAAAGTGGAGGTCGGTTTGTTGATTGCCCCTCGGCTAGAGAAGTACCGACATGGGTTGCCATAGATCTTTGGCTCTTTGATTGTTAGATCAAAGAAGGGCTAGAGCACCGGCTCTGATACCACTTGTTGCCCAGCTATGCAACCCAAGAGGGGGGGGTGAATTGGGTTTCTAAAAATTTTAAGCCCCAACTGATTACTTATGAAGAACAAAACAAAGACTTTAATTCAATATTAATTACCTAAAGCAGGAATGCAAGAATATAATAAAGAAATAAAGTGAAGCGATAAAGCACACCACAAACACAAGGATTTATAGTGGTTCGGTGCTAACCTTGCACCTACATCCACTCCCCAAGCTCCTACTTGGGAATTTCAATCCACTATACTTTGTATTCAACCCGAATACAAAACGTCGGAAACTCCGACACTAGCTATCCCAAGCTAGATCACTTGTTTCTCGGGTACAAGTAAACCCAAAACACTCCGATTTCAGGTTCGGATCAACCTTTCCTTGTTTTGGAAATCCTCCAAAAACAAGAACTAAAACTCACAAAGAGTTAGAAAATTTTGAGCACAGATTAATACAATAACAGCTCCTTTAAATGAGCTAATATAACAATAAAAACTTTTACTCAAATGAAGAACCCTTTTCGAATTTTCTCAAGGTGGATGAACGCTTGAACGAATGCTTGAGAAGAGGTTGTTTGTTGATTGAAGATCTCTTGAAAGCTTTGGAAGATCTCTAGATCAAGGTTGAACAATAGGCTTGAAAGATCCTCTTGAATGCTCTTGCTTTTCTCTTTCACAATCTCTCTTGTATATTGTGGATCCTCTCTCTTTTTCTTTTTGGATATTTCGTTGATCTCAGGCTTTTTCGTGCAGATTTCGGATCCTTTCTTCTTTTTTTTTTTTTTCTCTTTTGATTTCACGTTTGATCTGCTATTTAATCTGCAATTTCTTTCACCATTAAAAGCATTTTATGACATTAGAAGCAAGAGAAAATAATTTAGGCAGATAAAGAGCCGTTAGAGCAATTTTAGGAAGCATAAAAGGCAATTAAAACGGGCAAAAAAATAGCCGTTGCTGACATTTTCCGTCGCAGGGGTCGACTCATGAGTCGACTCATGCTTCAGGGGTCGACTCATGAGTCGACCTCTGTTGCAAAAACCAGAGAATGCGTTTCTGGAAATTCTTGGCTCAAATTAGCAGGGGTCGACTCATGAGTCGACTCATGCCTTGTGGGTCGACTCATGAGTCGACTCACAGGTCGTGCCAAGCCAGAAAACTAGCGTGCCAAGGAGAATTTTTGCGTGCCAATCAGCTCACAGTGCCATGAGTTGACTCATGAGTCGACTCATGCACTTCAAACCTTCATAACTTCAAAAATATAAGTCCAAACACAATGAAATTTTCACCAATAGATTTCAAATCATTTGTTCTACCAAATGGTACTATCAAATCAGGATTTTAGTGAAATTATGATTTTGCCCTTGAAGAGCATAAGGACTTTTTCATTTTAAAATTATTTGTATCCCTTCAATCTGCTTTGTAATCATCAAAATCAATCTAGGAGCAACAAACTCTCCATTCAGGAAGGCTGTTTTACATCCATCTGCCAGATCTCATAATTAAATGGACAAATAATTGAAGCATTATCCGAATAGATTTGACATTGCCACAGGGGAAAACATCTTCATCATAGTCCAATAATGGATCAGTTGACGATGACCCATTGGCACCAAGGGCTTTATAGGTCTCCACCTTTCCGTCTGGTTGCCTCTTCCTTTTGAAGACCATTTACACCCAATGGTTTAACCCTTTAGGTGGGTCAACCAATGTCCATACATCATTTGACTTCATGGACTCCATTTCGAATTTTTATGGTTCAAGCCATTTCTCAGAATCAGAATCTCTGCATTGCATCCATATAGGTGATCGGATCCTCATTATTCTCATCAAGTTCGATGGATCACCATCCCGGATCAAGAAACCATAGTATCTGTCCGGCTGACGGGTACATTACCAGATTCAAAGCATGCTTAATGGTGCAGGTAATTGGGCTCAGATCTGATCTAATCATATCCGACTCAGTTCAGCCATTTGTCGCGTCCTTACTTACACGATTGAAACTTCATCAGTGCAATCTTAGAAGGCCAACCGTTCCTTCACCAAGGGAACTCCTTTTCTTAAAAATTTGTTTAATGCTGACGAACACCTTTTGTTATCTCTCACGCGGTAGAAAAAGTATCCATTTATCTTTTAGGGTACCTATGAATGAGCGTTCGTAGATCTAGGTCCAAGTTTGTCTGTGACTAATCTTTGACATAGGCGGGCACCCCAGACCCAAGGTGTGAAAGTGCTGGTTACGTCCCTGTCCCATATCTCATATGGAGTCTAATTACAGACTTACTTGAAATCCTATTTTAAAGAGATAACAGGCCGTTCGAGGCATACTGTAGAAGGATATCGGCAAGACAGAATACACATCGATGGACGGGATCACATGCCTTCAAAAGGGTGATTCCACGAACACATTATGTGGGTGTTCTGAGGAGTCCATTGGAGTCAGAGAATCCATTTCTCTCCTAGATATGTGAGAAAACTCCACTGACAAGGTATTCTCCTCCTCGATCAATGAAGAGTTTTAACACAGTCTGTTACGTTTCTATTCAAATTTGAATTCAAATTTAAATGAACTTTGTTCATATTGAATCCTATGTAGTTAATTAGATAAATTAATGGATTAATATAATCTCCTGTAAAAAGTATTGAAGTAAAATACCACCCTGCACTAAATTTGCTCATGGGCCCACATACATCAGTATGTACTAGGCCAAGAGCTCGGTAGCTCTCTCACCTTTTTCAGTAAAAGGTGACTTGGTCATTTACCAAGAAGACAGGACTCACAGGTTGGAAGTGATTCACAATCACTGACTTCGAGGATTTCCTCTTGAGTCAACCTGTTTATTCTGTTCTTTTTATATGACCTAGCCTACAGTGCCATAAGTAGATATCTGACACACTATCTAATCTAGGGTGCTTGCCAGTTGAATAGACTAATAACAAGTTTGATAACATATACACACATTGTCAAGTCCACAAAAATAGTAACACCATTCTCAATGATATTACAAATTATTTCTTTATTAAATTTCATAATCATTTTGGCTAGAAGGCTATAGAAATGATATTTAAAAAAAATGAGACAAAAGACAATTATAAGAACAAGATATGGATTCAAATACAAGTTCAGTTTCTAATGCTAGAACGAACTGTCTCCATTCCAACGTTCAGAACCTCTCGCCTGCTCAATCTCTACAACCTGCAACTCCTGCAACGAATTACAAATATGGTAAGCTATCGTATCAATACCAGTCATATATCACAAATAAGAAATTAAAGGATATCATATAAATACCTTGTCCACAACAACTTGCATTTTCTCGCTGTTTGGTCCAGGAGGCATGTACTGGGGACATTCCTCTTCCAGTGCCTCCACTTCTTGCAAAGAAGCATCAGCTTACTTTTTCGGTTTGTCTTTTGGTCTGACCCTGCACAGATGTCCCACCTGAACTGCACCTCTTCACTTTCTTCTTCTTGTTTTCTTCCTTTCTTAGAGGGTCGAAAACCAAAAGATGACCTCCCACTAAGTTCACCGACTCCTTATGGAGTTGGTGATCTTTCTCAAAGTTCTGAAGCAACCCCAATAATCGATAGTAGTTTACTTCAGGCTTTGTCATTCTATAATGAGTGAGGAATGGGAGATAAGGACTTAGGAGCGAGTTCAGTATTGCATCTTTTCCAAGTTGGCTCATGCAAGGGAAAAGCCGAGCTTGCTCAATCATTCTATCAGCTCGATCATGTACAATACATGATCCAGTGACAGAGGCACCATCCCGCATTTTGGCATTGAAGATGGCACAACTAGTCTTGTGCCTCTCCACGTCATCGGGTGTGCCAAAGGCATCCTCAACACTTGAAGCATGTCCTTTGGCTGAGCTGTCTCGAATCTGTGACTGAACTCGTCGCTCATGACAGCCAGCATGATACAGCGCACCGTGGTCCGATCACTGAGCCACTTCTGGTAAGTGTCTCTGACTGTTCCACGTGCATTGATAGCTGGCTCCTCAGGTGCAGGATCCATTATCACATATAGGATATGTTCATGCTCTAGGACTATCTTCAACTTTCCGGTACCAGCTACGAAGTTGGTCCCACCAACTTATCATTGTCCAACAATGATCGGAGCGATAGGGAAGTGGCCATATCTGCACAAAAGGAAAACCATAACCTAATTAGTAATTAATTTATTAAACCTAAAGATTTAGACTTTATCAAAAAGTTTCTCCCACTATTTTATTCGAATTGGTAGCCTCTACCCTCCAATTCGAGGAATTACCCTAATTCCTTAGTGGGTACTAGAATCCACTTAGACTGCACACAAGCCCAACTTTGGTTGGCCAACCCATGTACATCTAAGGGTAGGTTCATAACCAATTATTTCTTTAAATAATTTTAGTAATTTTAATTTTCTCCAGAAACCTAATCAGTAGGCTTTGGCCTCCACTGTAAGGATCGGTTAGGTCCAACCATTAACATGATCATACTTGGTGTATCTAACCAACGAATGATTAAGCCCAACTTTGGTTGGCTCACCTAACCACCATTAGAGAGACACTTCCAAGTCGTCATATGATGAGTGATAATTCCATTAGTCAACAAGCACCAGGCCTTTGGGTCTGCAATGATTATTGAGTTAATGGACTCATTATCAAACACCTTAATGGGAGGCTATGACTCAGTTATCTCCATAACTTTATCATTTTAAGGACCTAATAATTTTAGAGGATTTAAATAATATAGAGGATGAGGTCAGATGAACCAGCTTATCATGATCCTCCCACTGGCTTCACCAAGTCAGCTTAAGGGAGACCATTAAAAGGGCTGGTCTAGGAGCACCTAAATCAGTCACACTGATTTACCTAGCTGACATGGGTCAGCTCGAATAGTCAAGTGATCCGATCAAAACATAATTTCACCAAGAGGCCAGGTAAGTTCGATCAGTGGGAGGGTCTGCCAAAGCTTGCCTTAGACACCATCAGAAATGGCCAGGTAAGCGGGCTCCCAATTAAAAACCACCGGTCTGGTTTACCTTAGACACCAACTGGTTTAATTAGTTTCGATTAGATCAACCTAACAGTTCGTGCTAGACCGCTTAGCCAAGAATCAAGTCCATTTGGTTCTCGTTAAAGACATGGACTTGACCAACTACAACTATTGTAATTGATCTAGAGAATCCTTGACCTAATCTAAGACAAAATTGATTAGATTTAGTCAATTCTCTAATTAAGTCCATCTTTAATCTAACCATAGGTCTAACCCAATTAATGGACCTAATTTCCCCTAACCCATTAACCCAATGTGTTATATTTGTGTCTTAGGTTCTTCAATTCACAATCCTAGAACCTAATCAAACAACTTCTTAATTCTTAATTAAGTTTTGGGCTGAGGGTTGGGTTTGGCTTTTCAAAAAATAATTTTCATATTTGTAAAATAATTTTACAATATGATTCTACCAACCATATTGCATGTTTGATTCATAATCAAGATGCAAGTGAAATAAACATGAAACTACTTTAGATCTAATCTAAACAGGTTCATGTAATTGAAACAATTTCAACTTTAAACAATTTCTTTGCACAAAAATTATTAACAAAGAGATTTTATTTCAGATTTAAATATCTTTTAAATCTAATAAATCATAAATTTAATCTAGATCATATCTAACAAATTTATGATTAAAGATAGATCTACACAAACTAGGACAACCTTTGCACTGTAAGGGGTAAACCTTACAGCAGGACAACCTTGCAGTTTGTGATTGATCTAAAATTTTAATTTCAGATTTAATAATCAGATTATAAATTAGATCTAATCTAAAAAATAATCTAAGCATGTATAAATAATCATGTAATAAAGAACCTGGCTCTGATACCAATTGTAGGAACCAGATCTAGGGTTTCAGGGTTAGATCTTGAAACTTTTTCAAGATCATACAGCGGAAGACTAAAATAAATCAAAATTTATTTTTAAAATCAGAAAATTTAGATCTAAGATCTATTACATGATTATTACATGCATTAAATCAAAAATTAAAATATATAAATATAGCATGAACTACATGTTGATCATATCAACATGTTTCTATACTACATCTAATGTATGTATTAAACAATAGATCAGATCTATTACCTTGCAAGTTAGACTTCTAACCTTGCTGATCTGGGCTTGAGGATGATGTTGCAAGCCGCACATACGTCCGGCCTCTAGGAGTCGTCCACACGAGCCCACGAATCTCGATCAGAAGTCCTGCTTCAGGAAATCAGCACAGTATGCTAGTACTGCGCTGATCCTTCTTTGATGGTTGATCAGGTGCCTCCTTCTTCTTGATTTGGACTCTTCCAAAGATGAAAGTAGAAGGAGGAGTTTCAGATCTGAGACACTCTCAGAAACTCAAGATGGAGGGAGGAAAGATATGAAAACAAAAACCCTAGAAGAAGACCCTCTTCTTCTTCACGTTTTTCTCTCTAGACACCCAAACTTGCATCTTTTATATCTCCACGACCCAAAGGTATTTCTCTCTGATTTTTGGATGGCAAAAGGTCTCTCAAATCTATTCTCTTAAAATTTTACGAAGAAACTCATCTTATATAGAGAGATATGATAGAGTCCTTGTCTAGGTCAAACACCTAGTCAAGGCTTATCCAAACATGGCAAGTTAAGGGACGCCCAACTCTTGAGCACCTCCTTCATATTTTCATGCATGGATCACCAGAAAAGGGTGCACAATGTATACCCTAAAAGCCACAAAATTCCAAAAAAATTTGGATAAATTCGGTGCAAAATTGAAAGAGTTTTGGATTTCTAAAACTCTATCTCATAGAATTCGAATCCAAACTTATTCCTTTTAGATTTGATCCAACCGCCTTCCATGTAAGAAAGAGGAGGAGAACCTTTTGTGAATTGGAGAGATCTGGGAGAGGGCTTTTGTCGCAAAAATAAGAGGAGATTGGCGTTGAATGAGAGAGAGGGCGTGGGAAGGTTATGTGGCGCAAGGTGGAATCCTAGTCTTACTAGGATTCTGTCTTATGACTTGTTTTAATTTGGTTTTACCAAATCAAATAAAATTAGATCAACTTAATTAAAATAGGTCTTAACTAATAGACTAATTTATCAGATTATTAGATTTAAATCTGATTAATTTTCTAATCAAATTAGAAATTAGATTGACCCAAGTCCTAGTTGAACTAGGACTAGTTTTTCCTTGCACTTGGCTTATCCAATAAACCAATTGGACTTGATCCAATCAAGCCCAAACTAAATCTAATTAAATCATATTTAATTAGACTTAATCTCAGCCCATTGGCTTAATCAAATTAAGCCAATTAGCAATCGAATTGCTAATCGATCCTCCTGCAACACTTGCACTGGGTTAAATGTCAATCGTATTGATCATTTAACCCTAGAACGATTCTTAATCGTTGATCAACCATCTGATCGGATCATGAACTCTAATGTGTGTGACCTCATAGGTCCGAACCTAAGCCGGTAGCATAGGAAAAAATTTCTATACCAATCGAAGTGACCATCTAGCAATGGTACCCGATGACCGGATAGGTCGAATGTGTAGAACAACATCCTTAGAACCCATGCGGATATAGTTTTCATATAATTCATCCTTGACCAAAATGATCATAGGACACCCCAGAGTTCAACTGTCAACTCTGATCAGGTTGTCCACATTGTATTTCAAAATATCAAATCCATCTGATGGATTACCCTGGCCAAGGTTTTGCTAAATTGAAATACAGCGACTCATTCTTCTCCAACTCTTGGAGTGGTCAATCCCATCTCGATCACACTCTGACTTCGCAAGTACTTGACTGTGCCCAGAAGCCTTCCGTCCCTGAATTAGAAATTCAGTTAGTCCAGTACCAAAGCACAGTGAGTTGCTTGCAAGTCACTGAGGCGATCTCAAGTCTAAGGGACACTTATACCTATATCCCATCAGAGACATTCTCGACAGCAGAATACTCTGGAGTTGGTCACGTTCAATGATGATGTACCCTTACATCTCACCTGTATGCCATACCAGTGTCTCCACACTCCTTGGTTAAGAGGACAACCAACCCATATGGCCTACAGCGACCTATGCTCGATAGAAGCTGTCGTCCTTATTAACAGCCTATCATTTGGTCGTGAACAGTTTTAAGGACTAATCGATAAATCCTCTCTTTATCGAACTTAAATAGTCCTAAGGACTTCATCATAACAACGGAGTTCATTAGAAGATGAAAGCTTATGATGAAGATGCCAAATATATTTTATTTATTAACAAATCAATTACAATACTTGGTTGCTCAACCGTCAACAGCTTGACGATTGGCTTTTTGGGACACATTTCCCAACAGTTTTCTCATGCTCTTCTCTTGGCATGCGTGCAAAAGGAGAGGGGGGCGCCAACTATTGGCGCCCCACTTCTCTAGGACTCCTACTTGATCAAAATTTATTTCTAAATTTGATTTGTTTTATATCTTATCAGAAAAAAGAGTTTGTTATGGTGTGGAACTTGATTTTGTATGACAAAATTAAAGAGAGAAGGGCGTGTGTGCATGAGGTTGGTGAAGGGTGGTTAGAAGTGTTTCTTTCTTGCCACACCAACCACCTTCACGCCCCTTTCTTGATCTCCACACTCCATAATCAGATTAGATCTGATCCTTATCTGATTTTGGGCATTGGAATTGGATGAGAACTTTATTTTGTGTGATAAAATAAAAGAATGGGGTAGAGTGCGCATGAGAAATAGAGGGGTGATCTCTTCCTTACCGCCTCTCTTCCTTGATACCCCTATTCTCTTACTTCATCCTCCACACCCCATGATCTGATTAGATCAGATATGAGAGAGAGAGTTTAGAGAGAAAGAAAGAGAAGAAAAAAGATTTTTTCTCTTCTGATGGTCAGTTCAGATCCAATCAGATCATGCGATGAGATCGCACTGCTGTCCTGTTCTTCAAGATATTGAAGGAGGATCAGTTCAAGTTGAGGAGCGAGGCTTGCAAGGTGCTAGCACACGATGGCCTCAATACTTCAATCAGATTTCTTTGTATGGATACTAGTAGAGATTAGATACTTGCACAGCTCAGATGCGAATCCTGGACATCCACAGGATCCGATCAGATATGGAGATTCGATCTTCCTATTCACCAGATTAACTCACTTTTGTTTTGCTTTCAGATTTCAGGTTTTGGCATCATGTTTGTATAAAAATCCTTGCATGGTTTGCAGATACGATCTGATGCATGTTTTAAATTAAAAATATTTTAATTTAATTTATTTTCATTATGCGTATATAAATCTAATTTATGAAAAAATTTTAAACTACACGTACGAAACCACCGCACATTCTAACATTTCTCATCATCTGAAAAATATTAGCTTCAGTTCCTATCGAGTACTCTAGTTTGTCTTCGGGAGTTTGCGGCCGTTCTAACGTGTGATGCATAAGCGTGGAAGACCTTGGTGTCCCCCGCAAGTGGCTTCAGCGCTTCTATAGCTGGACACGTGTAAGGGGCTCGAGCCCGGTAGGCGACTTTGGTGCCAAAAAAAATGAGTACAGGGGGCACAGCTATTTGTGGGTGCTCTTAGCACAACTAGAGGTTGGAGCTGCTTTGATCGACTGGCTTAGGAGATTGGCCTTCAGGCTGCATAGATTGAATGGGATAGATTGGTGGGCTTTGAGGGTCCTAAGTGGTTAGACCTTTGGAGGTCCTTATAGGTTAGCCTTTGCTTCCGATCAGTCAAAGTCTTCATGGATGTTGGTTCGCTAAAGAGCGAGCATAGCCTTGGGGGTTTTTATAGGTTTATCCCCTACTTTCCAACTGTCGAGGTCTTCTATCCATCATTTGTCATCAAATTAATGGGCCGAGGGTCCTTAAATGTTATCCCTTCGGAGCTCCTTATAGGGTTAGCCTCCATTTCTCGATCAGTCAAGATCTTCATAGGCGTTGGTTCGCTGAGAGCAAACTCGACCTTCAGGGGTCCTTTTAGATTAGCTCCCAATTCTCAACTATCGAGGTCTTCTGTCCATCATTTGCCATCAAAATTGATGGGCCGAGGGTCCTTATAGGTTATTCCTCCAGAGATCTTTATAGGTTAGCCTCCGCTTCTCGATCAGTCGGGTTTTCATGGACATTGGTTTGCTGAGAGTGAGCTCGATCTTCGGGGATCCTTTTAGGTTAGCCTCCACTTTCCAACTATCAAGGTCTTCTGTCCCTGCTATATTTTGGGGTCCTATTAGGTTAGCCCTCACTTCTGTGTGACTAAGGTCTTCGTAGGCACGGTTTGCTGAAGAGCAAAGAGCCATCAGGGATCCTTATTAGTTAGCCCCTATTTTGACCAACTAGGGTCTTCATGGGCATTGGCTTTACTGGAAAGCGAGCATAGCCTTCAGGGATCTTTTGTAGGTTAGCCTCGTTTCCCAAATTGATGGATTTTTGCCCATATATTTTGGATCGATGAGCATTGGGGGGTCCTTATAGATCAGCCTCCCACTTCTCGTACGATAAGATCTTCATAGACGTTGATCCGTTGAAGAGCGAGTATGGCTCCGGGGGTCCTTGTAGGTTAGTCCTTCACTTCTTAGTCATTGAGATCTAGAGTTATGGATCTACACACAAAAGATGAGAGAACTCGTTGGACCAGCTCTGGCTGAGCCTTCCAATTTTTTAGTTAAGTCAAGCTTTTGAGTAAAGAAAATAGATCAGTTATCCCATTTTGGCGAGTTTGCTTCTCCTTAGCTCTCTCAGATCAACCTTCGGCTTTCATCAAGCTTTACATCAACTTTGATCCTTCCACTTGGTTGTTGGCCTCTTGCTTGATAGCCGAATCTGATTTGCTCAGTTGGTCCTCTGATAATCTTTGACCTTTCGGTGGTATTGATCTTTTAAGGCTGATCATTGATGACCTAAGTCTGGAGTTGTCTTCACCTCAGCTAAGTCCTCATCTCATCTTTAGCTGGATCATTACTATAGCCTTGCTTCAACTTAGGTGCTTAAGGTCTTATATTCTGCAAGAAGAAAATAAGATAATGGATGGAGGCTTGGAGATTTATTTGTTGAGTTCTGGATATGCAGCAGAATATGAATTTTAAAAATTTTTAAACATGCAAATCGAAGCTTTAATAATTAAAACTGTCGAATCGAAATTCAAACCTTAGAATCACTTGAGATGACGAACAAAACAAAATTCAAGTACGCAAAGAGATAGAAAAATTATACTTCTTAAACAAGTAGTATGGTAAGTAGTGATCTCAACAAGACTCCAAAGTAAAAATCCTCCAATGGTGATCCACATGGAAGATGGTCAAGGTCCTTCCCAACCAGTGCACCCTGCAACCTTTCTTCCAAAAATACTGTAGCTTCGAACTTAAAGAACGATCACACCAAACACTAATGCCTTCGATTTCACCACTAGGATCACATCAAAAAAATTTTCTCTAGACGTTCACGATCTAGAATTTGATTTTGCACTCCAACACATAAAAAAATCAAACCTTAGGACAAGCACACAACTTGCTATTTTTCTACCTCCCTTCTTTTACTTTTCCACTCAATTTTTCCTTGTCTTTTCTCAGATTTTTTTTTAATTTTTTCTTTTTTATCACATGCCAAGGCCTCTAATTTTCATCAAAATTTAGCCCTTATCCCATAAGAGCTGCCCCATGTAAATAGATAAGGAAGAAACATCAAGAGATCCAAAAGGTACCAACTCTTAGCGCTCCAATTCTCTCATGTGAGAAATAATTTCTTTATGTATTAAGTGGTGAAGAAGAGGCTTCACATAGAATGAGTCTCCTCTTCTACATTCTATAAATTTTTCATTTATTTTAGGCATGTGACATTAAAGGAATCGATGGAAATTTAAGAAGTGGTTAAGAGTCTTAAAGAAGAAAGACACTTTCTCTTCTCAATGCTAAAAAGAGGGTGGTGGCATTAATTTATGGTGTGAGACCAGAGTGGCATGGAGGTAAAGGAAAAACAAATAGTTCAAACATGTATTTTAAAATTTACAAGAATAATAAAAGATAAATATTTTAATCTTCTAAATATATCTTAGATCAGATCTAAACTACCATTAAGAATCTATGATATAAAAAATTTATATATAATCTGAATAAAATAGAAAACTACATCGATCACATCGATGCTCTGAATTTAATCTACCTTTAGATTATGTCGGTAAAGTTTAGAACTCATCATCTTTCATGGGTTAATGATCTCTACTGCTGGTAAGTATGGATGAAGCTTTCATTGATGCTGAATAGCCACACAAGTATTCGATCTCTACGGATGATCCACATGAAGCCCTTCGGATCGATCAGCCCTCTACGGATGGTTAGCTCGTGCAGTCGGCTTTTGATGGCAGATCTAACTTGATCTCCTTCTCGATCATCTGAATCTTTTCATACGAAGATGAATCAAAGAAAGATACTGGATGGTAAAAAAAATTTTGATGAGACTCTCTTCTCTTTGATTTTTTCTCACCAAAAAATCTAGAACAATTCAAGTTCTCACCAGAGAGAAACGGTCTTTCTTTTGTTCATACCAAGGAAGAAGAAAATTCACCAAATCCTCACATCCCAAAGAAGTGTTTTTGACCCTATTTCTCTCTGATATCTCGTGGTGAAGAGTTCTCTTCTCTTAGCATACAAAATTATGGTCTTTTTATGGTTATCGTACAAACTAGATAAAACAGGATAAGGACTGGAGTTTGTTACAATTCAAACTCCTTTGAATTTTAATTCGACTCCAACTTTTTCTCACCCTTATCTAACTTAAAAGAGAGACTTATCTAAAAAATTAAGTACAAAAATCAATTGAAAAGACCTCCTTTTCTCATACACAATAGACTCCTTCAAAAGCAGCCAATGTGTGAAAAAAATATGGATAAGGTTTTAAGTTGAAATTCAAACAAATTTGAATTCAAATTAAAACCAATCAATTTCTATTCTTAATGGGTGATAAAAAAAAAATATTTTTTTATTTTCTCATGTACAAACTAATTGTGTGGTGAGAAAAGACATGAGATAATTTAGGTGGTGCAAGAGATAGAGTCCTACTCATTTGGGACTCTAGGGTTCAACCAATTGAATTTCTTTCAAATCCAATCCAATTAGATCCAAATAAATTTGATGAATATGATATAATTAGGCTCTTATAATCTTAACTAAATTTGATCAAATTAATAAATTAATTGAGCCATAGATTCGATCAAATCAGGATCATTTCTCCCTTACCAATTAGGTCATCTCATAACCTAATCAAACTTGATCTGATTGAATTAAATTCAATCAGACTTGATCCAGACTTTAATACTCAATCAAATTGAGCTAATTAGTGATCTAATCACTAATTAATTCTCTATTAAAAATAGAATCCAAGTCTAGTGGGACTCTTCTCTAGGGTCCCCGTTCAGTGACTCTTCAGCAGAGTCCCTATCCTGTGAGACTCTTCAGCAGAATTCCAGTTGACTGAGACTCTTCAGATTAGCCATATGATTAAAGAAAAACTTTTAATATGTGTGATCTCATAAGTTCAAACCTAAGCCGGTAGTACAGAAACTGATTTCTGTACCAATCGGAGTAATCATCTAGCAATAGTACCCGACGTCTGGATAGGCCGAAAGTATGCTAAGCAACACTCAAGAACCTATTTCAATATAGTTACCGTATAATTCATTCTTTTGATCCAAATACTTAAGGTGACTAGGATTTAACTGCCAACCCTGATATAGTCATCTACATTGTATTTTTAATTTTCAAAATCCATCACATGGATTATCCCGGCCAAGATTTTACTGAATTGAAATACACTGATACATTAACTTTTACTTATTTGGAGGGATCAATTCCATCTTGACTCACACACCGACTTCACAAGTATTGACTATGCCTAAAAATTTTTCATCGCTGAATTAAAAATTTAGGTAGTCCAGCACCAAAGCATTATGAGTTGCTTGCAAGTCACCGTAGTAATCTCAGATTGGAGGGACACTTATACCTATATCCCTTCGGAGTGACTCTTGACAGCAGAGTGCTCCAAAGTTGGTCACGTTCCGTAAATATACTCCTATATTTCACCTGCATGCCATACCAACATATCTACGCTCCTTGGTTAAGAGGACAACCAACATATATGGCACACAACGACCTACACTTGATATGTCTATCATCCTAGTAATAGCATATCATTTGATCACGAACTCATTTAAGGACTAAATGATATATCTTTCTATATCGAATCAAATAGTCCTAAAGACTTCATCACATAACAGGAGTTCAAAATGAGATGTACACAGTGATGAAAAGATCAAATAATATTTATTAATTTAATAATTCATATACAATTATAATGATAAGCACAACCGTCAACAAACTGACGATTGATTTTGGGACATAATTCCCAACAACTCTCATAATTTAGATAGAAAAGATTTTGGGATGGGGTTAACCATTTCGATAATATATCAGAATCTATTACTCCTTGATCAAAAGAAATTAGACTAACCAATGTTGCTCCTTAGATTGATTTTGATGATTACAAAGCAGTTGAAGGGGTACTAATATTTCTCACTTAAAAAAACTTATTGCTCTTCAGGGGCAAAATTGTAATTTTATCAAACCCTGATTTGAAAGTATCAAATTGATAGAACAAAAGATTTGTGATCCACTGATGAAAATTTTATTGATTTTGGAC
>NC_025994.2:20546498-20623724 GCF_000442705.2 Elaeis guineensis
ATCCGATGATCCATGGATATTTTCAATATCTGTTAAAGCCGCGATCCGATGATCCATGGATGTCTTCAAGATCTTTTGAAGCGGCATAAGTATCCAACCTCTACAGGTATCCACACGAGATGATTTGATTAGAAGATCCTGATCTTATCAGGATGCTAGCTCCTTTGCAGAAATTGCTCCTTGAATTATCGAATCTTTTCTCTTTTAATTCTCTTCTTAAAAAAATCAAACAAATCTATAGAAGGATCAAAAAATCAGATTTAATCTAATTTTTTTTTTCTTTTCTTAAGAGAAAGAAGAAGATCTAAAGAAAAGAACAAGAGATCAAATATCTTTTCTTTCCTTTCCATCCAACTCTTGAACTGATTTCTGGAGGAGAAGAGAGATGAAGAACTCATGTCTAACTCTTAGACTATGAGAGACAACGTGTTCAACTCTTAGACGTGTGGAATAGAGAGAGGGAGAGAAGTCTCACATCGATCTCACGGATGTAGGAAAAGAGAAAGGGAGAGGAAGGGTGAGGCATCCATCAGATGGAGCACCCCTATTAAGATTTGATACCTTGAGATTCGATCTACACTGAGCTCATAGTGAGATCCGCAATGACAAACAAAGTCCAACGAGCCCAAAATTAGCCCAAACGGAGTCCAGATGGAGAAGTTATGTGCAAGAGAAGTTAGCACGATTCATGAAGCGATGGAGGCCGGTGGCAGGCCGGCGGAGGCTGCGTGGAGTGAGCATGCATGGTGGCGCACAGGCTGGCCATGAGCACGTGGCCCAGGTCCACGTGGGCATGCATGCGGGTGTGGCCCAGGCCCAGACGGGTGCACGCAGGCACGGCCCGTGTGGTTCTCTCATGCGGTCCATACGCAATGCATGGACCGATGATCCATGGAGACACTCGATAGACCAGGAAGTCATTTCCCTTAGGTTTCTTATGGCCATGGTGGACCGATGTCGTTTCCCAGGGGTTTCTCATGGTTCATGGATCAGGTGGCCTATTGTACAATCCAACGGCTCATATGATTTTCATCATGATCTGGTGGTTCTGAGAGGGATTTGACATGATCAAAAGTGCTGTTCGATTTGGTTTGGGTCATAGTATCCCATCAAGACTCGAATAAAGGCCTTTTATGCATTTTGTACTCCGGGATTGAGCTTGGTTCTAGGCCTTTAAAAGACTCTCTGGCGAATAGAGATTTGGTATCCATGGTAGTAGTGGTGTTCGTCAAATCTGAGGTGCAGCAACTATGAGGAGTCAACAATAGTGGACCCTGAAATGATGTCGATAGAGAGCAGAAGTAAAGGGCTTCAGACAGACTATTAGCAGTAGACAGCAGTCGCTTCAGGAGTTCAGAGAATCTTCTTAGAGAAAGAGCTTTTGTAAGGGGAGAGCTTCTTATGAGAGAGAAATTGGGTATACGAGGGTTGAGGGTGTAATCTTCTTTTGTAATTTTTCTCTTTTCATAGTGAAACTTGTATGCCTCATTAAAATAAGTCTTTATCTGATCCACATATTTGATTATTTCTATTTTATTTTTCTTTCTTCCTACTGCGATGCATGATATCAAAAGGTCCTGTGGTGGTGGTGGTATCCTGGCCAGACATCTCCAACAAATAATATCAGAGCAGACGATATCTCAACAAGTGGTATCAGAGTGAGTAGTATCAGGACGTTGGTTACTACGGTGGTGATCAAGATTGAAGATGGAGAAGACACGCTTAATCAAGATGGAGATCAATAGATTTGATGGAAAAAGTAATTTCTCCTTGTGGCAGGCAAGAGTGAAGGATGTGCTCATCCAGCAAGGGTTTGACCGATGCTCTTTTGTATGAAAGAAGATGACTACCATGGAGGTGCAGGATTGGAGGCACTTCAAATGCAGGTGGTGAGTACGATCTGTTTGTACCTAACGGATGAGGTGGTGATCCATGTACTTGATGAGTATTCTCTGATGATGCTGTAATCGAAGCTCGAGGAGTTATACATAGTGAGTCTCTCACCAATATTCTTTTCCTCTGAAGTCAGTTCTACCTGCTGTGGATGACTGAGGGATAGAGCATGTAGGAGCATCTCAGTCACTTCCAGAAGATCCTCACCAATCTTCTCAGTATTGGTGAGAAAGTTGAGGAGAAGACCCGGGTACTAGTCTTGCTAGCATCGCTTCTCCCTTTGTATAAGTCTTTGATGACTGCTTTTCTAATAGGGAAGAGCACCATCAAGATGGATGAGGTTATCATGGTGATTCTTCAAAATAAGGTTCTCAAGAGTAAGAACTCAGCTTCAAGCTCAAGCGGCATCTCAGCTTTGGTGATTTCTGGAGGAGCAGGAGGTGGCAGATAGAGCGACAGGAGATCGCGATGAGGGCAGTCTAAGTCCAAGATGAAGAACTTGAGCAAGATCAAATGTTATCGTGTGAGGAGTTGGGGCATCTAACTAGAGATTGCTCTCAACTCAGGGATCGAATGAGGGCTATCACAGTAACAGCCAGTAGCGAGTCAGAGGATGATATCCTGAAGATATCTGATGAGGTACCTACTTTGTTCAGCAGTAAATTTTAGATTCTGTATGCATCTATCATATATGTTGCAGAGAGGAGCAGTTTAACTTTTTAGAGAGCAGTGAGGGCATTGTTTATCTGTCAGGTGGATCGAGCTGTGCGATCAGAGGCATCGGAATGATCAGCTGGAGGACACATATGTGTAGTGAGGAGATTGGGAGAGATTCGATACATCCAATTTCAGATGGAATCTTATTTCTCTGAGCAGACTGGATTCGAGAGGCTATAGGACGGTAGCTGGTAGAAAAATTTTGAAGGTGTTGCATGGCGATAAGATTATTTAGAGAAAAAGAAGATGATGAGAAGATATTACTATCTGACAGAGAGTTCATTGCGAGGTGGAGCTTCCAGAGTCAAAAGGAGCCTAGAACGAGGTGGAGCTCTAGATGGTGGTGGATCGGGCATGAGATGCAAGACTCGAAAGGATGAGAGCGATATTGCAGGATGAGATTCCTATTGCCATAGGAGGATATCCTGAGAAGGTCTTAGATTAGAAGAACACAGCATATGATAGAGATGGGATCCAGTGACTTGGCTCGACTTCCATGTTTGTCCATCCATGATCAGTAAGGGATTGCTCTAAGGCATGGGAGCATGGAGATCCAAAAGCTCTCAAAGTTAGAAGGATGCTGAATGTCAAGTCGAGATAGAGATTGTTAGGATTTGATGTTTCAAAATTTGATCCATATGAGCCTACAGTGAGGTCTGCAACGACGAACGGAGTCCAACGAGCTCAAGATCAGCTCCAACAGAGTGCAGATGGAAAAGTTATATGCAAGAGAAGCTAGCATGACTCACGGAGCAGTGGAGGCTGGTAGCGGGCCGATGGAGGCCACGGTGGAGCGAGCATGCACGGCGACACATGGGCCGGCCTAGGCCCAGGCGGGCGCATGCAGGCACGCCTGTGCTGTTCTCTCACGCGGTCCACACGCGATGCATGGATCGGTGGTCCATGGGGACCCACAGTGGATCAGGAACTTGTTTTCCTTGGGTTTCTCATGGTCTATTATGGACTGGCACCATTTTCCAAGGGGTTTCTCATGGTTCACAGGGATTTTCGTAGATCGGGTGGCCTGTTGCACGATCCGATGGCTCGTATGATTTTCAGTCATAATCTAGCAATTTTAGGAGGCTTTGACGTGATCAAAAGTGCTGTTCGACTTGGTTTTGGTCACAATATCCCATCAGGACTCGAGGAGAGGACTTTTATGCATTCTATACTCGAGATTGACCTTGGTTCTAGGCCTTTAAAGGACCCTTTAGCGAACATAGGTTTAGCATCCATGGTAGCAGTGGTGTTCGATGAATCTGAGGAGTAGCAGCCGTCAAGAGTCCACCAACATCAAACCCTGAAAAAGATGTGATAGAGAGCAGAAGCAAGAAGCTTCAGACAGACTATCAGGTAGTAGACAGCAGTCACTTCAGGGGTTCAGGAGATCTTTTTAGAGAGGAGCTTTTGCAAGGGAGAGCTTGTTATGAGAGAAAAATTAGATGTACGAGAGTTGAGGGTGTGATCTCTTTTTTAATTTTTTTTTCATATTGAAGCTTCTATGCTCCATGGAGATGAGCCTTTTGGCTGATCCACGTATTTGATTATTTTTTATTTTATTTTTTTCTTCCTGTTGCAATGTGTGGTATCGAAAAGATCCTATGGTGGTAGTGGTGTCCTGACCAGATATCCCCGATAAGTGGTATCAGAGCAGATGATATCTCAACAGTCCCCTCTTTTTTTCTATTTTGTGCGCCATTCATCTCACACACACCCCTCTCATATTTCATGCTATTCTCCATGTTCTCTCATGAGGCATCCTTTTTTTTTCTCCATTTAAAGCATATCTCCTAGGGTTTGATGGAGTTTGTTAAGAGTCCTACTCTTCTTGGACTCTTATGGATAATATGCCTCCCCACTCCCTTTTGCACCTCAACACCATCCCAAAACTCTTTTTACTATGAAATCTTGGTGTGAGGCACTATCTTAAAGGAAGAGTCCCTCTGCTCCTCAACCACCTTTTGAAGATAGAGCCCAAGGTGGTTTGGATTTCTATTTAAATCAAAATATGATTAAGTCTAAATCTTTTAGACTTGTGAAATCTAATATGAGTCAAACTCAGACCAAGTCTAATTAAATTAAATCTGATTTAATTTGACTAGGACTCAACTTCATTATTCGATCAAATCAAATAATCTAGCAATAATTATAATTAAGTCATCCTATAATTTACTAACTCTTAGAAAGTCCTTCATTAACTTTTACATAATAGTCCAATCATCAATCACATTGATAATTGGATCCTTTTACGATTCAAAATCAAAATTCAATATTCCAATCAGTCAGGATCTCTTTTGTGTGTGACTCTATAAGTTCTATTCTATTTGGTAGTGAGATATATTTTGATCTCCATCAAAATATCATTGAAACTTTCTTCAATAGATTGGAATAATTTTAACTCATCAATTGAAAATTACTGATCCATAAAATAATTTTTGTTGATCTCATAATCTATCAGTGATGTCTAGTAGCATGTAGTGGCAATCCAGCAGTATGAAAGGAATGAACCTCTAGGTATAGTTACCGTATAATTCAGTTCTTCTATCATAAGTCCCGACAAGATGGAGGTTATGAAAAACTTGTCAAACCCCATCATCTGTCATATATAAGATTCATTCGACTTGAGTTTTTATGTAAAACCTATAGAAATACTTTTCCATCATTCACTCTATCCTGATCAAGATTTTTAAACTCAGTCTCCTAAAGTACATAGGATTTTTTTCTATTAAGATCGATATATCCCATCTAAGTGCACATCCTATTCCTACAATGAACCTACTGTAGCCAACATATATCTTAAGACTCTATATGGCTAGGAGATTGAGTTATAGTGTAGTCAAACTATAGCAACCTCATTATGAACAGTCGAGGCATCGTCAGTCAAAGAGTCATTCACACTATTACAGCATCGAGAAAGTCACTGATAAGTGAGTAGACATCCAAGAGATTTCTCATATTGATCACACTTGATATTTTATTTTCTAATAAATATCTGCACTCTTGCTCTAGCATCTCCACACTATAGACTCGAGACTCGTCTATCCTAAGAAAAATGATCCGTGCATCAATCTAACCAGATCAATCACCATTCTCGTGATGATTGATCGAGGTAATTTAAAAATTAACCATCAATGACACATACCTCAAATTTTCAACTTTTGAGAATATGTGTTATCATCTTATTAATTTTTTGGATGATTAATGGATTCATACACTACATGAATGAAAACTAACTATTCTGAATTATTAGATCAAGTATGAAATTATATCTAGAAATAATTAATGTGTCAGTCTGATTAGTTTTGAGGACATACATCTAACACAAGATACCTGATCTCGACTTTGACCAAGGTGTTCTGCTCATGCCTTAACCACAAATGGAGTACTATGAGGTCAGCTAAAGCCAACCTTGGGAAGGTGCATATAAGGCAGCAACTTTTGTTGGAAAAGTCAGCCACTTTCACGATTCTGGAAAGTTCAGATAAAGAAAGAGATCACCAAAATCGGATCATGCCCTAAATAGATATAATCATGCTAGCTTGATCCATATGCAATAACTAAAAATGGGTTAGTCTCCTAGGCATGCACGACTCCAATTTCTCCTCTATAAATAGAGGGATGTGGAGACCCCTAAGTAAGCTCTCAAAACTTATTTTCTTCTTCTCCTTATTCTCCATTTTCTGACTTGAGTGTCAGAGGATTCTTACTGAAAATTTTTTTGGTCTGGACTTTTTGCAGGTCTCAAACTGACTCTTGGAGTTAGCCTCTACTCAGCTTCTTCACCTCGACCAAAAGGATCACCTTCGACCTCAGGTGTGGGATTTTGGCAGCAATGGTTGGTCTAGAGGAAGGGTTCCGAAACTTCATTTTAGGATTTCGATATGAGAAGAGAGAATCACTATGAGGCCACGAAGAGGAGCATCAAACGCATCTCATCATTCAAACGGAGTATGGGCCAATAATGTTCACGAGGAGGATGTAGCATCCAAGCCAATTCAAGAAAATTCTTCTGCATCACCGACATCGACGGTCTCTGATAAATAGTATAATAGCCTCATCCAGTAGGTACAGACTTTGTCTGCTGTAGTGTGAGGGATGTAGCAAACCACCGCACCTCAGCTTGCCCTGGAGATCCCATAGGATAAGGCTAGACTAACAAACCAACCTTCACCCTTGTATAGTCCAAGGCCAGGTGCCAGCCATCTTAGCCTACTAGCTAGTCCTGTCTGGAGAAGACACAGGTGCTCACCAACCTCATTGTCGAGTAGAGATTCTACACCATACAACTTTTCTCCTTATCACCGTTCTACTCAGGAGGATGAGATAGAAAGAAAGCTCCAAGAGATGCAACATCGATCGATGTATTGCAGAATTGGGACCCATAACAACAAGGCATAGAGCTTGATTTTAATATCGACCCCCCAATCACTCAAAAAATTATGGACAAACCACTTCCAGCATGGTTCAAAATGTCATAGTTGGAGCCCTGTGACGAGACCGCTGACCCTATCGATCACTTGGAAAGCTTTAAAAATCAAATACTCCTTCATGGAGTAACTGATGCATCCTCTGCTGAGCATTCTCCTTAACCCTAAGAGGTAGCTGGATAATGGTATTCGAGCCTTCAACCAGATACAGTCAGCTCTTTCAACCAGCTCGATTAATTGTTTGTCCCTCATTTCATTAGTAGTCATCGATAATGTGGAAACTCAGACTCCCTCGTCAGCATTAAACAACAAGAAAATGAGCTCTCTGAGATTACATCAATCGTTTTAATGCTGTAACTCTAGAGGTATGAAACTTGGATCAATCAGTGGCTATGACGGCAAGAATGACCTCCTCTTCTTGCATGAGAAGAAATGCCTTAGAGACTTTGTTGAAATGCTAGAGCGAGCTGAGAAGTATGTCGATGCAAAAGAGGCTTGTGATCGACATGGAGAGACCTCGACAGTAGACCCCAAGCAAAGAATGATCGGGGGAAGGGGAAGGACTATAGGCAAATGGGATGATGCGGTGAGTGGAGGTTGCAACGATCTCGAACACCATCTCAGAAGGATCGAGCTGGATCTTCTCCTAGGTGATGCCGATCTAGAACTTCCTTTGGAGGTTCAATAATTTTATCCCTCTTAACATGCTTTGAAAGTAAATATTAATGGAGATAGAGAACTAAGAAGAACTCTCGAAGTTGAAGAAAACGATGATGTCGACCCATGTGGAAATGCAAGGAAATACTGCAGATACCATCGGGACCATAGCTATGATACTAAAAAGTGGGGTAACTCAAGGAATAGATAGAATCACTCATTCGACAAGAACGACTACGCGGTATGTTGATGATCGGCCAAATCAAGAAGAGCCTCGAACGAGCTGCCTCATTGTGAAGACCCCTAGAGGAGTTGGCTGGCAGCAAGAGAAATCCACACCATCTCTAGGGGTAATTTGGCAACACCTATCTCTGAACCAAGCCGAGCAGAGGGGAAAGAGATGAAAAAGAGAAGGTTGGAGGGATATTGTCTTCCCTGAAGCTGACCTAGAAGAATAAAATATCGATATGATGATCCTATTGTCATAACCTTAAATATTTCAAATTATAATGTACACCGTGTTCTGATTGAAATTGAAAGCTCTATGGATATCATACTTTATGATGCTTTTGTATGGATGTGCTTGGTTTCCGACCAGCTGAGGAAGTTAAATTCTCCTCTGGTGGGATTTTCTGGCAATACAATGTTGGTAGAGGGGGTTATCTCCCTTCCCCAGATGATCTCCGAGGCAATCTATTTGAAGTAAATTTTTTGATTGTAAAACTTTCATCTACCTACAATATTTATTGGGTTGACCGACTTGAATTCTTTACGAGCCATGGTATCACTTATCACCTAATGATGAAATTTTCAACTCCTCACGAGATCGGTGAACTTCGAGAAAAACTAGCAGCTGGCCAAAGAATTGAAAGAATTGTGTCCTGCAAGCCAATTGCATTTGATATGTGATAGATCTTTTCTGTAATTACTCCCAACTATGTATGATATTTATTATTATTCAGTAATAAAGTTGCATTTTTATGTTTCATCATTTCTGTATCTTAATTAATTTTTAAGATTATGATGAACCCATAGATTAGGACAATGGCTTTATGGGCATGTGGGTTCATGTCAATGAGACTTAAAATTCTAAAATTTTAATATAAAATAATCTTAGTTGTTGGATTATTGAGTCGGAGATCAATGATTTCGAAAAGACTAGTACATCCTATGTATGCTCAAAGGATAGGATGGTTGATCTCACAACCACTTGTATAGGGATACTAATACAAAGATATGGGTGCTCATTAGGATATTAGTACACTGATTTGATCCATCGAGAGAACATCTTATGGAAGCCTTGCTTGCATGTCAAAAGATAGTTCTCTAAGTGAGAATTGTGCAAGTAGTCCTTTGACCTAAGATCACCATTGAATCTTATGCACATGAATCCATATTTTGGTTCATACTCAATCATGACTAAGTTATGAATAGAATATTCTGGATATGGTAGATTGTGTATGAAGATTTTGAGTAGATCAATAAGAAATCGATCACTCCAAATAAGAGGAGATGACATCATATGTATTCTCATCTCTAGATAACTCAAAAAATCTTTGGCCAAAATAGTATGAAGATTAGATAGAGTTTCTAATTCTTCATTTGAATTATCATTGATTGATAAAGAATTAATAAAAATATATATTTGAGTTTGATATCAATTCATACTCATGAACATATTCGAGATGCAGGATGATCGAAAGATTGAATTGCACAGTAACTTACCACAGAAGAGTATTTTGATAATTTCAATCAAATTTTATATTTTCGAATAGGCATGATATATTGCTAGACGTCAATCATATTTTATAGATTTTCATGAATTAAAGTGATTAATTCATGAGTCAATTAGAAAGAGTTCTAATTTGACAACTTGGATTGACATGAGTTTGACCTAAATGATTATATGGAGTGAAATCTAATTAGGTCAACATATATCTAGACCTACTGCTGGCTAGTTGTGGAGCCCATAGGGTCACACACATTAAAAAATTAATCAAGAATGATTTTGGTTAGTTGGTTGGATAAAAAGAACCAACTAGGGTTGTCAGGAAACATGCTAGCACATGTGGCATGAACCCTGGCCTAGCTCCTTAATTAAGTTGACTTGGTCAAAATCTTATTGATTTGATTAACTCAATTGAGGCATAAATTAAATTCGATTAGGATTTGACTTGACCACATTTATCTAGATTTTATTGGACTTTTTTCAGCCATTTGAGGTGCCAATTATAGAGTCCAAGTAGTTTGGTACTCTATATGCTTAGCAGCATAAAGAGATAAGGCTGAATTATTTTATTCGGTTGAGGAATCTTAAACTCCTAATTAATCTGATCTCCATGCCTATCAAGAAGCCCCCTCAGCCTCTATCAGTGTGGCATAAATTTTAAAGTGTGCCATGGCCAGATGGGGGGTGAGACGCCCCTGATCTATTAGCGCGCGTGCGATGAAGAAGCACGAGGAGAAGCAAATTCATGCTAAGATTTCTTTCGATTGGGATATATTCAAGCCTCAATATTTATGCCATTAGAAGTCTCGTTCAGTTGGCTTTCTAGGTGGCAAAATCAGATTTAATCTTATTTATAAAAGGGTGTTGAAAGCATCTCCTTTTACTAGCAAACACGAGAGAAGGCTGAATCACCATATCATATAATTAAGAGTCCTTCTCAAATAAGTCTCTTAATTTATGATATGGTGATTAAGGGACTCAGTGAAGGGGCTTATCTAGACCCTCTGGCACCCCTCCTATTGCTATAAATAGAGGGTGGCAGATTAGTTTAAGGCATTCTAACTCTATCCAATTAATTCTCTTCCTTCTCTTGTTAAGACATTGTCTCAAGTTTAAGACAGGTTTGCCTCCTTTAAGATAAGAACCTAAGAAAAGAATTAAGAAAAAATTAAGGGAAGGAAGAGAGGGTTTAGGAGTCCAAATCTAAGTCAAGGAGAGTCCAAGTCCAAGTCAAGGAGTGGGTTTGATCAAATTGGGTCAAATCGAGTTTTATAAGTTAGAGCTCATCAACAAGGTTTTGAAGCAAGGAGTCCTATTTTGGAGTGATTTCCATATGGATCACCTATGAAGGGCATACGTTTGTGTGTTTTGGAGATTTGAAATTTAACATAAGAGGTATTTATCTAAACTATATCATAATTACTTAGTTAATTGTTCATTAGTTGCAATTAGTCAAGGGATCTTGGGCCTAGGGTTTCGGATGTCATGGGTTTTATGATTATAAAATTTTAAAATCCACTGTTCCATTGCACTGTCAAACTCAATAATGGTATCAGAGCCATCTTAGTTGATTCAATTAATGGTCAATTTGATGTTATGATATATGATATGCAAGTCATGTTAATATATGTAGCATGATAGTAATTATACATAATGTGTTATTGATTGCCACTGATTAGATGTTTCACCTAAATCCTAATCTATATTAGAGATATGTTTAGAATTAGTTAGTCATTATTCTAACATGTGGATGTCCTAGAATGATGATATAATTGCTACACATCTGGCACATCATGTTATGTTGGTTTTGCTTATATATTAATAGTTTAGTATATTATGCATAGAATTAGGATATGTATTAGAGACATACAAAGCCCTCTTTAAAATTATATTTAGTCATAGTTTTGAAAATCAAAGGCAAATCCATTCAGAAAATAAGTGATCAATTGATGTCTAGAAAAGTGATTTTAGAAAGGTAAAGAGATGGTGGTTTATAATTGGGTTTATTTCTTATCTGGTCAAATCTTTTAGTATCTATGATAAGAATGGGGGGCCTCCCACCTCTCTCTCACTTATTTGGCTAATTTGATTCATTCAAGTCTTGAATAGAAAATGCTTAATGATTAGGACACTACGAATGCCTTTCTTCATGCTAAGTCAAAATCATATCAAAAATTATGGTAGATCTGTGGTGTAACATAAGACTTACTATAGGGATTAATGTGAGATTATCTTAGTACATATAATGCTTTATGACATGTTTGATGATGTTGTTTTGTTGTATAACACAAGGGCAATATTATTCAAATATGGCTATATAGACATAAATGGTCTGACTAAACTAAGACATTATAGTTTGTTGTATAACACAAGGCTATAAGTGTCTTAGAGGCAGAAGTAAATATTGAGAATTGTATGGATTGCAATTGAAAAAAAAAAATTTCTATCCTTGAACTCATGAATATTTGTTATGTAATATAAGATTTTTGTGAGGAATTGAAATCTCAACTCTACTAAAGAAACCAAGGTAGGGTTTCTCACTGTCCATAGGGGAGGGCTATGGTATTCGTAATAAAATAATGAGAGACACAATTAGATTTATAAGTCCTTATCTAGTTGTGTTAGTCATCTTAAGTGGTCTGTTTATACATTATTTTTATTTAATATAGATTAATTTTAATGGCTTCTTCATTATCACTACGGGGCATTTTAGATGCCAACAAATTGATCGACCCCAATTATATGGATTGATTAAGAAATTTGAGAATCATATTAACTCAGGAGAAAGTCTCCTACATCCTCAATGTTGGATATATACCCTAGAAGCCAATCTTAGCTGATGCATATCATATTTCTAGGACACGATTTTATACTTAATGGGCAGTTATATTACCATTCATATTTTATGTGTTCATGAATCATCTATGAGATTATCAAGATGATGACACATATTCTCAAAGAGTTGAGAATTTAAGGCATGTGTCATTGATGGTTAATTTTTAAATTACTCTAGGTCATAAGATCATCATGGAGATGGTGATTGATCCAGATAGATCAGTACACGGATCACTTCCTTTGAGTAGATGAGTCTTAAGTCTGCGGTGTAGTGACATTGGAGTGAAAGTATAGGTTGTTATTAGAGAACAACTAGCACTAAGCATGATCAACGTGAAAAGTCACATGGATGTCTGCTCACTCGTTAGTGACTTTCTCGATGCTGCAGTAGTATGACTGATCTTTTGACCTATGATGCCATAGCTGCTACAGTAAAACTGCTAGAATTTGACTACATATAAATATTGACTCAATGAGTCCTTATAGTAGATGTTGGTGATAGTTGATCCACTGTAAGAGTAGGGTACGCACCTAGATGGAACTATCGATCCTAGCAGAGGAGAGTAGTCTTATGAGATTTAAGAATCTGAATCCTTAAGTTTATAGTCATAGCAGTGTGATTGATGAAAAATTTTTTTTACGAGAATCACACATAGACTTGAGCTAATTGAATCTATCATATGACTGATGTTAAGGTTTGATGATTTATCCATGACCTGCCATCTGGTCGGAATCATGATAGAGGAATTGTATCATACATTAACTGTACCTAAAGATTCATCATCTTTTATTCTGCTGGATTATCACTACACACTGCTAGATATCATTGATGGATTGTGAGATCCATGAGTATCATTTTGATGATCAATGATCTTTGATGGATAGAGTTAGAATGGTTCCGACCCATTGAAAAGAGTTTTAATGATATTGTGATAGGGATTACATTATATTTCACTACCAGACAGAAAAAAAACTTATGGAGACACACAAAGAGGCTTTTGACTGACCAGATGGTTGAATTATGATTATGAATCATGATAGGATTTAATTATCAATATGATTGATGATTAATCCAATGCAAAAGTCGTAATTAAGTAACTCACTAAAGAGTTAGTGAGTTATAGAAGAATTAATTAGTAATTAAATTACTAATTTACTCAATTTGATTGAGCAATGGGGTTTGCATCAAGTCTAATTGAATTAGATTCAATTTGACTTGACATGGATTTGATTTGATCAAGCCTAATTGGGTTATGAGATAACTCAATTTCATGAGAGAACAATTCTTAATTGGTTGAGGATTTGGGTGACATCTAATTTTAATTGGATTAGATTTTAATCTAGATAGATTGTGCTCCTAATTAGATTAGAATTTCAATCTACCTGAGTCAAATCCATTCCTAATCAGATTAGGATTGATTTGGTTTCAATAAGTTACCTAAAGAAGAGTCCTAGTGGTTTAGGATTCCTTCCCTTGCGCCACATCAAGAAAGGCCCACGCCCACTTAAGTTTGTGCCTATTTTTCTCAATGATCGAGAGAGAAAGATCAGCATAAAAGGAGTTCACTTTAATCCTTCCTTCCATGAGAATTATTGGTGCAAGAGCTAAGAAGGTTGGCGGCATAACTTAAGAGTCCAAGGATATGTGGACTCTTAACTAAAACCCTAACATAATCCTATTTAAATAAGGGATCAGAGTGGGGCAGCAATTAACCTGATATAGATCAGATTTTGGATGCCAAAATAGAAGGGGGTGTGCGTGAAAAATCATGGAGAAGAGAGGCGCAGCAATAAGGGGCTAGCCGTGAGGTTTGTTAGCCTTTATCCCTTCTTTCTCATAAACAACTAAAGATTGGTTGTTAGGATCTTCTCTCTCTCTTTTGTCCAAATTTGGATATGAAATTTTCTCTCCTCTTTTGTCTAAAAATTAGATATATTTTTCTTAGATCTCTAGCATAGAGATTTTGTACATGGATTTTTGAAAGAAAGAGAAGAAAATGTTCTTCTCATGATCTCTAACGTAGAGATCTTCATCATCCTATTTTTTTCTTCTTCTCTAAGAGGATCTTGAGAGAAATAAAGAGTTTTTAACCATCAAAATATGATCTTTACAAAGGAACTAGCACCTCAGTGAGATCAAGAAGCTTCTGATCAGATCGAGGCCTTGTGTTGATATCTGTAGAGGTCGAATGCTTGTGCGATTTCAAGGGACGTTCGAAAGACATTCACGATCATCAGTTCGTAGTGCAAATCAACCCATATCAAGGTATGAAGATTAGATCTTCTTTATTTATTCTTTTCTATTTGATTTCTGTATCTGAATCCTATCTCATATATGTAGATCTTGTTTTATGATTTTAAGATTTGATCTTATATATACTTAGATTAAATTAGATTTAATCTGAATTTTTAATTTTTGCTATGTACTTATTTTGAAAAAAATTTTACATATATGAATCCATGAAATCCCAACAGTGGTATCAGAGCCACATCATATGCATGAAATTAGGATTTAGATCTAAAATCTATAGAGAAAAATTTCAGATCTAAAATTTTTCGATGTCGTTCTGACATAAGGTTGTTCTGGTATAACTTGTTATGCTGTATGATTATTCTAGAATGATATTAAAATTTTTAATTAAAATAAAATTTTGAATCTGATTTTTTTATCATATATGTGATATATGTTTTATTATTTAGATCTAAAAAAATTTCGAGATCTATTTTGATTCGTATATTTGATATATGAAAGCTTGTTTAGATCTAAAATCAGTTTTTATGGTCTGAATTTTATTCATGTACATGATATATGATTGTATGTAAGATCTAAAAAATTATTTCGAGATCAAAACCTACTTTTCATACAAAAAATTTAAATTTAAGATATGAAATTAGTATTTATGCATGAGAAATTGATCATGGGTAGATCAAATTAGGTCATGTGATTGGATTACATCTAGAATTTCTGATTTAATTATAATGGATCAAAATCGATTTAGAAGTTGATCAAATCGAGTTAAATATTGATTAGAGTTAGGTTAATAAAGGTTAAGATTATATAATTATTGTTGATCAAATCGATTGACACCCATATATAGAATCGATTAACCTAAAGACCTAATTCGGCTCTATGGCTCGAGCCTGATTTGCCTAAGCTAACCTATTTGGACCAATTGACCAATTAGTAACTGAGGCAAATAATTGAAAGATGATTATTTAATTAGTTTCATTTATTGATCTAGCCAATTTATTGGTGTCTAAAAAAAGCAACAGGGGGACCCCACTGATCTCCACTTATCTGACCAATTTTGAAGATTGAGTCTCAAATATGGTTGCTTGACGGTTTGATTTAGCCCATACCAATTAGATCAATCATGAGATGACTGATTAGATGAGATCAAAATTTAAATCTCCTCTCAAATATTAAGTCCAATGATCTTCCACCATTGTAGATGTGTGGGCGTGCTACTGGCATTGATTGTTCATGGCTGGTCACAGTGGTTCAGTTACATCGAGAATACGGAACCTATCAGTAAAAAGTTACTCTAGGATGAAAATGGGGTTGGACCCAATAACTGTTAGGTAAGGGATCCAATGATGGCTTTGCACCTGCTTGTGAATGGTGGATCTGATTTAATTAAATAGTATGGGTAATAACTGTTAGATGAGCCCACATGACTTAGAGACTAAGTCGTTGCAACATACTTAGAGAAGCAGCTGGGTAAAGAGTTGTCCATGCATCGATGTGCGTATTATCAGTAATTGTTAGGTTAGGTGCACGGCATCGGTAAGATCGTAGCACCCTCTAGAAATTCAGTTATCATGTTAGGATTTTTATTTCTCCATTCGGAAAGTGTGAGAGATCTGAAAAAATAATGGGAGCTTTTTTACATCTAAAAGTCCTTAGAGCAAATTATAAAATAAGTATAAATATTTAACTAGAATCTTTACTCTCTGCTATTTACTGTGTTAGCTTCCAACCCTCTAACTCGAATCATAGATATCAACTATTTAACTGAAATCAATTACATAGACTGGCTTATAAATCTAAGAATCATTTTTAATTTTAAAAAATTAAGCTACGCTCTCTACTAGATTATTCTAACATTAACAGCCCGTCCAATCTAAAGTCAACAAGCTATACTTGATAAGTAGATGGACAATGACAATAAAGGTAGGTGCTATATATTGAAGTCCATGTTAGATGAACTTCAACATATACATGAGCACATATACACTGCCAATGACATGTAGATTTATCTATAAGTATTGTAAGGTGATCAGAGTCGCCCAGCACATGAGATGCATGATAGACAGTCAGTCGATGATTACTATTTGATAATGATCAAGAACATTAAAGAGCTTAAAAGGCTCGACATGACCATGCATAAGGAATTGCTTGTGGATTTGATCCTGTGATCTCTTTTTATTTTGTATGGATAGTTTATGATAAACTACTATATGAATGACTATTATGGCATCTTATCTGAATTGGTTAAAATATTGGTAACTAAGAAATTTTTGAAAGGTTCAGAGGTACATACCTGGAGAGCCTAAAGAAACAAGGACACGTCTTAAGAAGGCATGTCGAAATTGCTCAATACTATGCTCCCAATTGAGTGTTAGACTTTGGTGCTTTTTATGCACTTTAGTATAGAGTCTATGGAAAGGTAGAGGGCTAAGATAGTAACCCTTAAAGTAGGCAATAGGCCAAGAGTTGCTACTGTGGCTATGAGGATCTATCCTTTGTAATTATCACTTAGATTTAGTTCTTAGAGATAGTCTCTATCATTTACATGGTGATGTATCTATGAACTTAATTGAGCAAGCAGTGAATGCCTTTGGATCTGAGAGATTCAGAATTGAGATAAATCTGAAGTATATGTGGTACCTTAGGCTAGATCGTATGAGAGAAGAAATGATTAACAGACTGAAAAAATATAAACTTTTGGGCTCATTTATTGATGAGTCTTATCTAGTCTGTGTATCATCTCATTGAGAAAAAATGACTAAGCAACTCTTGTGGGACAAGAGGAAAAGAACCACTGAGAGACTTATCTTGGTACATATTTGATGTGTGTAATTTGATATGCTAACTAAAGAAAATTGTCTCTACTTCGTTATCTTTACCGATGATCAGTCATGGTATAGATAAGTATATGAGATACAAATCTGAAACTTTTGAAAGGTTCAAAAAATTCAGATGTAAAGTAGAGAAGCAAACTAAAAAAATTTCTAAAGGTACTTCGACCAGATTGAGAATGCAATATCAAAGTAAAAAACTTTTTGGTTATCTTATAAAATAGCATAGTTTCATATTGAACCCTTCTTAGTACATCTCAGCTCAATGAGGTAATTAAGAAGAGTCATGAGACTATATGAGATATGGTCCGGTCTATGATGGACTTCACTGATTTATTTTTATTTTTTAGAGACATGCTTTACTTTGAAAATTTACTTATAAAATTGAATTCTCTCTAAATCTGTTTTTACTATACCATGTGAGATATGGCATAGTGAGAATTGAATCTTGATTATTTCAAGATGTCCAGCCTATGTCAAGGGTAATAGGTAGATATGTTAGAGGTTAGGTCTATAAAGCCCATTTCAATAAATATCCTAAAAGAGTTTGGGATACTTTTTCTTCTGAAAGGATCACAATATGATTATGACCCATCATGCTATCTTCTTGAAAAATAGTTTATCCAAGATGAAGCAGTGGGAAGAAAGTTAAGCTCGAAGAGAGTGTCTCTGAAGAGTAGCAAGTCATAGGACTTAAAGAACCTATTCATGATAAGCTAGTACATATATGTAACTCCATCTTGTAGATATAGTAGGATCTTCCATCCTCTCGAAAGGTACTTAGGTATACTTAACAGAGGATGTAGAGAAAAAATTATTTCTCATAAGAGATAGAAAACATAGAGATGATCCTAAATCCTACAACGAGGCGATGTTAGACATTGACTCCAAGAAAGGAATGTGAAATAGCTTTCTTAACTGGATATCTTTGAATGGAGTAGCCTATGGATTTCACTCATTGTGATAGAAATCACAAAGTTGGCAAGAATCTTGGAGTTGGAATATTAATTTCAATGATATAATTAAATTGTTTGATCAGAAATGAGAAATTATATGTTTACAAAAGGATCAGTGAGAGTGTTGTCATGTTCTTAATAATGTACATAGATGACATCCTCCTGATTGGGAGTGTCCCATACTGACATCGGTTAAAATATGGTTGTATATAGAATTCTCCATGAAAGACCTATGGCAAGCATCCTAAATTCTGAGAATATAAAGATATATAGAGATAGATCCAATTGGATGCTTGTGTTTTTATAGAAAAGTACTGATAGTAAATGCTCAAAGGGTTCAGCATAGAAATCTTGGAGAGGGGTCTGCTACCCTCTTGGGTGTAGAAGTATGCCATGCTATATACTCGAGCTGATATAGTCATTGCTGTGAATGTTATGAGTAAATATCAGTCGTATCCAGGCTAGAAGCGCTGGATTACTGTGAAACATCCTTAAGTACTTGAGAAGAACTAAGGATTTGTTCTTAAGTTTTGGAGAAGGATCAAAGCCAGAAGTGGGAGGATGCACCAATTTAGACATTATATCTGATGTTAATGATAGAATATCTACATCAAGGAGGATTTTCTTGTGTTATCATGATTCGATATTTTGGAAGGGTTCCAAGCAATCGATCATTGGAAGCTGAGTATACTGTAAATGTGTAGGATGCATTCTGGTTCTAATATTAGTAATAGTAATGCGACTACCTCAAGTAGAAATATATAAAGGTGCAAAGAGCAAACTCTATATGAGATGTGTTGATCTATTGGTAAGTCACTTAGCTAATCGAAGAGTAAAGCCTATCTTGAGAAGATGGGGCTTGGTGTATGGCAGATTGGCATTAGTGCAAGTGAAAGATTGTTGGATGTATATCCTAGAAGCTAATCTTGGCTGACGTATATCATATTTCTAGGATATAATTTTATACTTAATGGGTAGTTATGTTATTATTCATATTTTATATGTCCATGAATCATCCAAGAGATTAACAAGATGATGACACATATTCTTAAAGAGTTGAGAATTTGAGACATGTGTCATTGATGGTTAATTCGTAAATTGCTCTTAGTTATAGGATCATCATGGGGATGGTAATTGATCCAGATAGATCGATGCACGGATCGCTTTCTTCAAGCGAATGAGTCTCGAGTCTGTGGTGTAGTGACACTGAAATAAGATTAATACGAGAAGTCACATGGATGTCTGCTCACTCATTAGTGACTTTCTCAATGCAGTAGTAGTGTGACTGGTTCTTTGACCTGTGGTGCTACAGCTGTTCATAGTGAGGCTGCTGGAGTTTGACTACACATAAACATTAACTCAAGGAGTCCTTCTAGCGGATGTTGGCAATAGTTGGTCCACTATAGGAGTAGGGTACATACCTAGATGGAATCTATCGATCCTAGTAGAGGAGAGTAGTCCTATAAAATTTAAGAAGCTGAGTTCTTAAGTCTATGACCATAGCAGTGTGATTGATGGAAAAAAATTTTCGTGAGAATCACACATAGACTCGAGCTAATTGAATCTATCATATGACCGATGTTGAGGTTTGATGATTTATCTATGATCTGCCATCTGGTCGGGACTCATAATAGAGGGACTGTATCATACATTAACTGTACCTAGAGGTTTATCAACTTTTATTCTATTAGGTTATCACCACATACTGCTAGGTATCATTGGTAGAGATCATATTTTTGATGGGCAGAGTTGGAATGGTTTCAACCCATTGAAAGGAGTTTTAATGATATTATGATAGAGATCATATTATATCTTACTACCAGACATAATAGAACCTATGAGGTCACACACAAAAAGATTTTTGACTGATCAGATAGTTGAATTGTGATTATAAATCATGATAGAATTTAATTATCAATATGATTGATGATTAATCCAATACAAAAGTTGTAATTAAATAACTCACTAAAGAGTTAGTGAGTTATAAAAAAATTAATTAGTAATTGAATTGCTAATTGACTTAATTTGATTGAGCAATGGGGCTTGCATCAAGTCTAATTGAATTAGATTCAATTTGACTTGATATGGATTTGCTTTGATCAAGCTTAATTGGATTATGAGATAATCCAATTGTATAGGAGAACAATTTCTAATTTGATTAGGATTTGGGTAACATCTAATTCTTAATTGGATTAGATTTTATTCTAGATAGAATTGGCTCCTAATTAGATTAAGATTTTAATCTACTTGAGTCAAATCCATTCTTAATCAGATTAGGATTGATTAGGTTTAAATAAGCCACCTAAAGAAAAGTCCTAATGGTCTAGGATTCCTTCCCTTGCACCACATCAAGAAAGCCCCATGCCCACTTAAGTTTGTGCGCCTATTTTTCTCCATGATCGAGAGAAAAAGATCAGCATGAAAGGAGTTCATGCTAATCCTTCCTTCCATGGAAATTATTGGTGCAAGAGCTAAGAAGGTTAGCGGCATGACTTAAGAGTCCAAGGATATGTGGACTCTTAACTAAAACTCTAACATAATCTTATTTAAACAAGGGATAAGAGTGGGGCAGCAATTAACCTAATATAGATCAGATTTTAGATGCCAAAAGAGAAGGGGGCATGCGTGAAAAATCTTGGAGAAGAAAGGTGCGGCAACAAGGGGCTAGGTGTGAGGTTTGTTGGCCCTTATCCTTTCTTTCTTACAAACAACCAAAGATTGGTTGTTAGGGTCTTCCCTCTCCCTCTTTTGTCGAAGTTTGGATATGAAATTTTCTCTCTCCTTTTGTCCAAGAGTTAGACATATTTTTCTTAAATCTCTAGCATAGAGATTTTATGCATGGATTTTAGGAAGAAAGAGAAGAAAGTGATCTTCTCATGATCTCTAGCGCAGAGATCTTTATCCTTATATTTTCTTCTTCTTCTCTAAGAGGATCTTGTAAGAAATAAAAAGTTTTCAACTGTCATGATGCGATCTCTGTAAAGAACTAGTACCCTAGTGAGATCAAGAAGCTTCTGATCAGATCGAGATCTCGTTTGGATATCTATAGAGGTCGGATGCTTGTGCGATTTCAAGAAACCTTCGAAAGACATCCACGATCATCAGTTCGTGGTGTAGATCGATTCGTATCAAGGTATGAAGATTGGATCTTCTCTATTTATTCTTCTCTATTTGATTTCTGTATCTGAATCCTATCTCATATATGTAGATCTTATTTTATGATTTTAAGATTTAATCTTATACATGCTTAAATTAAATTAGATTTAATTTGAATTTTTAACTATTGCTGCGTAGTTATTTTGAAAAAAAAAAATTCATGCATAAAATCATGAAATCCCAACATTCAGCTCTCAGAATCTTGAGTCGATCGGAGAGGATGCTCCAGAGAAGGAAAGGGCCATATCTAAAATGTGGCAAAATGACAACTTGACTATCAAATGTATCATATTGGTCTCAATGAGCAATGAGTTACAAAAGCAACACGAGGACATGGAACCTTAGTTCATCTTACTTAATCTTAAAGAGTTATATGAAGTGCAAAGCAGGACTACTCGATATGAGATATCGAAGTAGTTGTTTTGGTCTAGAATGAGTGAGGGCTCATCCGTGCAAACCCATGTTCTAAAGATTATTGACTTAATCACTTGATTGGGTAAATTGGGGTTTGTCATGAATGAAGAGCTTAGTCAGGACTTGATCCTTCAGTTATTCTCTGATTCCTTCTCTTAGTTTATCATAAATTACCATATGAATAAACTGAATACGATTCTACCAGAGCTGTTGAACATATTAAAAATTGCTGAGAGCTATTTCAAGTCAAAAAAGGCTCTTCTTCTTTTAGTTGATAAGAAGAAATGGATGGCAAGTAAAAAGAATTCTAAGAAAAGGCAGAACCCTAAATAGCATCCAGAATAGGAAGCAAGCGAAGAAGGATTTTGCAAATGATACCTATTTTCACTACAGTAAGCAGGGGCACTAGAAGAAAAATTGAAAGAGCTACCTTGCAAGTTGGAAGCACGATGCAAGTGGAGCATCGAAAGGTTTGTATATAATACAAACTGATTTATCATTGAGTGCTTCAACTTCTAATTCATGGGTATTAGATATCGCCTATGGGTCTCATATATGCAAATCATTACAGAGATTATAGAAAATTAAAAGTTTGAAAAAAGATGACTTCGAACTTTGTGATGCAAATAGAGAGTCCAATCAGGCAGAAGCTGTTGACACCTCTATATTATTATTGCCATTCGATAAGATATTGGAGTTACAAGACTATTATTATATGCCCAATATCATTAGAAATATTTTTTCTGAAATCCTGTTATTGAAACATGGATATGAAATAAAAGCTAAGAGCAATTATTGCTATATTTTTTATTTTAATGAATATTTGAAAAATACATATGTGGATAATAATCTCTTTACTCTTCTGCTCAATGATAATATTTTTTTTGTTGATAATAATAAGAAAAAAAAAAGAGATGATGAGAATAACTTATATTTCTGGCATTGCCAACTGGGTCATATTAGTGAGTCAAGATTACATAAGTTGTACAAAGAAGAATTCTTTGATCCTAATAATTTTGAATCATTTGAAACTAGTGAATCTTGTCTCATAGGTAAGATGACCAAAACTCCATTCACAGGACATGGAGAAAAGGCAAATGAATTGTTAGGTCTTATACATTCAGATGTTTGTAGATCTATGACAACTCAAGCCAGAGGAGGGTACTCCTACTTCATCACATTCATTAATGACTTATCTAGGTACAGATATGTGTATCTTATGAAACATAAATTTGAGATCTTTGATAAGTTTAAGGAGTATCATAAGATGGTTGAGAAACAAATTGAAAAAAGTATCAAAATCTTTAGATTTGATCAAGAAGGTGAGTACTTGTCCAGTGAGTTTCTTGATTATCTTAAAAAAAATGGTATTCTCTCATAATGGACTCCTCCTTATGCACCACAATTAAATGATATAGCTGAAAGGAGGAATCATACTTTATTAGATATGGTGTTGTTAATGATGTGCTTCATGGATCTTTTCATATCTTTCTGGAGATATGTCCTAGAAAGAGCTGCTTACATCCTGAATAGGGTCTCATCTAAGTTAGTGACTAGCACTCCATATGAGATATGAAAAGAGAAAAAATCAAATCATAAATATTTTAAGATTTGGGGATGTCCTTCTTATGTCAAAAATACTTTTGGACATAAGTTAAGTGCTAGGGCTGACAAATGTAAATTTATAGGTTATCTTTAAGAAGGTGTTGGATATTTCTTTTATCATCCTATGTGCAAAAAGTTTTTGTCAGTAGGCATGCCATTTTCTTGGAAAAAAAATTTATCCAATAAAAAAAAAGTGGGAGGATGATTGAACTAAGTAAAGTTCAAAACCTATAATCTACCATACTTGATCCTCAATATGAAATTCCTAAACCAAATGAACCTGTTGATCAAGAATATCCATAACACACACCTCCTCTTCGAAGGTAAGAAAGAGTACGGAATGTACCTTCAAGATATGGTTTTGTCATTAGGAATGACAACAAAGCCCATATCATTCAAGATGATGATTCTGTGATCTATACGGAAGCTATCTAGAGTAGAGACATTGATAAATGATATGAAGCCATGAAATCTGAGATAGACTCTATGTACTCCAATCAAGTATGAACTTTGGTTGATGCACCTGAGGGTGTAACCCTAATAGGATGCAAATGGATCTTCAAAAAAAAGATTGGAATAGATGGCCAAGTAAAAATCTATAAGGTAGACTGGTGGCAAAAAGTTTTAAGCAAAGATAAGGAATTGACTATGATGAAATCTTTTCGCCAGTAGTGATACTTAAGTCCATTAGGATTATGCTTGCTATAGCTGCATATTATGATTATGAAATCTGACAAATAAATGTAAAAACTATCTTTCTCAATAAAAATCTTGAGGAAGAAGTTTATATGCCACAGTCGGAGGGGTTTGTCTCAAGTGGAAGACCAAATCAAGTATGCAAGCTAAAGAAATCTATTTATGGATTAAAGAAAGCTTCAAAGAGTTGGAACATCTGCTTTGATCAAACCATAAAGGAGTTTGGTTTTATCAAAAATATTGATGGGCCATTTGTATATAAAAAGACAAGTAGGAATGCTATAGTCTTCTTAGTCTTGTATGTTGATGACATACTTATCATGGGGAATGATATCTAATGTTACAATCAGTCAAAGCTTAGCTATCTAAAAAGTTTTTCATGAAAGATTTGGGTGAAGCATCCTATATACTAGGTATAAAGATTTATAGAGATAGATTTAAGAGGATGCTTGGCTTGTCCTAATCTAAGTACATTGACTTAGTGTTGAAAAGATTTAATATAAAGAAATATAAAAAAGGTTACTTGCCTATGAGTCAAGGCATACATCTTTCTAAGAAGATGTCTCTTGAGACACCTGAAGAGAGACAAAAGATGAATAGAATTTCTTATACTTCGGCTGTAGAATCTATCATGTACGTCATGTTATGTACCAAGCTTGATATTGCTTATCACACATTGCTAGATGTCATTCATGTCTTGTGGGTTTTCATGAATTAAAGTGATTAATTCATGAGCCAATTAGAAAGAGTTCTAATTTGACAACTTGAGTTGATATGAGGTTTGACCTAAATCGATTAGATGGAGTCTAATCTAATTAGGTCAACATATATCCGAATCTACTACTGGCTAGATGTGGAGCTCATAGGATTACACACATTAGAAAATCAACCAAGAATAGATTTTGGTTAGTTGGTTGGACCAAAGGAACCAACTAGGGTTACTTAGAAACATGCTAGCACACGTGGCATGAATCCTAGCTTCTTAATTAAGTTGATTTGATCAAAATCTTATTGATTTGGTTAATCTAATTTAGCCATAAATTAAATTGGCTTAGGATCTGACTTGGACCACATTTATTTGGATTTTATTAAACTTTTTTCAGTCATTTGGGGCACCAATTATAGAGTCCAAGTGGTTTGGTACTCTATATGCTTAGCGGCACAAAGAGATAAGACTGAATTGTTTTAATCGGTTGAGGAATCTTAAACTCTTGATTAATCTGATCTTCATGCCTATCAAGAAGCCCTCTCAGCCCTCTATCAAGATGGCATAAATTTGAAAGTATGCCATGGCCAGATGGGGCGTGAGACACCCCTGATCTCTTGGTGTGCACGGGATGAAGAAGTGCGAGGAGTTGCGACTTCACGCTAAGATTTCTTCCAGTTGGGATATATTCACACCTTAATATTTATGCCATCAGAAGCCTTGTTTAGTTGGTTTTCTAGATGGCAAAATCAGATTTAATCTGATTTGTGGAAGGGCATTGAAAGCATCTCCTTTTGCTGGTGGATGTGAGACATGGTTGAATCACCGTATCATATAATTAAGAGTCCTTTTCAAATAAGTCTCTTAATTTTTGATATAGTAATTAAGGGACTTCGTGAAAGGGCTTATCTGGACCCTCTAGTGCCCCTCCTATTGCTATAAATAGGGGGTGGCAGATTGGTTTAAGGCATTCCAACTCTATCCAATTAATCCTCTTCCTTCTCTTGTTAAGACATTGTCTCAAGTTTAAGAGAAGTCTTTCTCCTTTAAGACAAGAGCATAGAAAAAGAATTAGGAGGAAATTAGACGAAGAAAGAGAAGATTTAGGAGTCCAAGTCAAGGAGTGGGTTTGATCAAATTGGGTCAAACCGAGTTCTACAGGTTAGAGCTCGTCAACAATGTTTTAAAGCAAGAAGTCCTGTTCTTGGAGTGATTTCCATGTGGATCACCTATGGAGGGCATACGCTTGTGTGTCTATGGAGATTTGAAATTTAGTATAAGAGATATTTATCTATATCATAATTACTTAGTTAATTATTTATTAGTTGCAATTAGTTAAGAAATCTTGGGTCTAGGGTTTCGGGCATCATGGGTTTCATGATTATAAAATTTTAAAATCCACCATTCCATTGCACTATCAAAACCTAATAAGAATGTTATATGGCAACTCTACGAGGAGAAGTGCTCGAGGAGCACTGACCTGGGAAAGAACTCAACATCCGAGATGAACTAATAGAGCAGTGAGGTTGAACAAAGAAGGATCTTATCCCAATTCAGGTGGGCAAAGTTGACCCCACCAAGATTGTTCAAGTCGGCTCCAATTTATATAACGGGGACTGCCAACACCTCACCTCGTTCCTCTAATCCAATGCGGATGTGTTCGCCTGGTCGGTCTCTGACATGCCAAGCATAGACCCAGAGGTCATTGTCCATCACCTAAATGTAGACTTGAAATATCGTCCATTCAGGCAGAAGAAGAGGAGCAAAGCGATAAAAGGCTATGAAGAAGAGGTCGACAAACTCTTGAAAGCTGGGTTCATCCGAGAGATCTATTACCCTAAATGACTAGTCAACATGGTGTTGTTAAAAAAGTAAATGGAAAGTGGCGCACGTGCATCGACTCTACCGACCTCAACAAGGCATACCCCAAGGATAGTTATCTCCTATCATGGATTGACCAACTGGTGGATGCAACTTTGGGTCACCAGCTTTTATCTTTCATGGATACCTTCTCTAATTATAACTAAATCTGTATGGCTACCGAGGATGAGGAGAAGATGGCTTTTATTACTTATCAAGATCTTTTTTATTATAGGATCATCCTATTCGACTTAAAAAATGCAGGGGCAACTAACCAAAGGCTTATCAATAAGGTCTTCAAGGAGTAGATCAGGAGGAACATGAAGGTATATGTAGATGATATACTCATCAAAAGCATAGCTGAGCACCATATCACTGACCTCGAGAAGACCTTCATAACATTATGACACTTTCGCATGAAGCTCAACCCTAGTCTGGGTGCTTTTGAGGTTACCCTGATAAGTTTCTCGACTTTATGATGTCGCAACATAGGATCGAGGACAACCGCAAAAAGATCCGAGCACTTCGAGATTTGAAGCTACCAAAGACCATTAAGGAGGTGCAATGCTTGATGGGAAGAATTGCAGTCCTCAGTAGGTTCCTCTCGAGGTCGGTCGAGAAGACTCTCACCTTTTTTAAGGTTCTCAAATGAGTGAAGAATTTCTAATGGTCAGAGGAGTGTCAGACCACCTTTGACGAGCTGAAGAAATATCTAGGCTTACCGCCCCTTTCAAGCAAATTGAAAATTGAAGATGTCCTATATCTATATCTCACAGTCTCCTCCCAAGCAATTAGCTCGATCGTCATCCAGCAAGAGGCAATGACACAGAAGCTGTATTATGTAAATCAAGTTCTCCATGATGCCAAGATCAGGCACTCAAGGTTGGAAAAGATGGTTTGTGCTCTTGTGATATCCTCAAAGAGATTACATATCCATATTTCTAAGCACACACCATTACCGTCCTCACCAACCAGCCCATCAGGTTGGTACTTCATTGACCTGAGACCTCGGGGAGGCTAGCTAGATGGACTGTCAAGCTAAGAGAGTTTGACATAAAATATCTTTCCAGACCATCCATCAAAGCTTAGATACTCGCTGACTTTATCTTGGAATGCACCATCCCTGAAGAAGGATCTAATGAAGAACTAAAGGCAAGAGAACCCAAGGAATGCAAGGTCCTCCATGTAGATGGCTCCTCCAATGCGGTGGGCTTAGGAGCCGAGCTGATCTTAATCAGCCTAGAACGGGTGGTCATGGAGTATGCCCTGCGCTCTGGATTTTAAGCCTCAAACAATAAGACCAAGTAGTAAGCTCTGGTCACCGATCTTAAGATAGCAAAGAAAATGAGAGTTTGGTACCTAAGGGTCCATAATGACTCTCAGCTTATCGTCAGTCAAGTACAAGGTAAGTATGAAGCATGGGAGTCCAACATGATAAAGTACCTACAAAAAGTAAAGGACCTCACCTCTACCTTCACCGTCTTGAATATTCAACGGATCCCAAGGTCTGAGAACACTAAAGTTGACCTCCTATCGAAGCTAGCCACTCTCAACGTCGCCGACCTCAAGAGAAGCTCGTACATAGAGACCTTAGAACATCCCAGCATTGAGTAGGCCCTGGTGATGCAAACAGATCACAAGCCAAGCTAGATAGATCCGATTGTCCAATTTCTATAAGAGAAAGCTCTGCCTGTCAATCGAGAAGAGGCTAGGAAGCTGAGATACCTAACACCTCAGTATTTGGTATACGAGGGGAAGCTATATAATAGGTCATACTCAATGCTGTTACTCCAATGCCTCCATCCATTAGAGGCAGAATATGCTCTATAGAATATCCATGAAGGTATCTGCGGTACCCATCTGGGGATAGAGTACTCACCTATAAAGTGCTCTAGCAGGATTACTTTTGGCCGACCATGCACCAAAATACAATTGACCTAGTTAGGAGATGCGATCAATGCCAGAGGAATGCTAATATCCAACCTCGACCTTCAACCCTCTTAGCACCGATCACAATATCTTAGCCTTTTACTTAGTGGGGAATAGACATTCTCAAACCTTTTTTGAGCATAAAAGAAATTTTTGCTTGTCGCCATTGACTACTTTATAAAGTGGGTAGAAGCAAAAGTATTAGCAACTATCATCGAAGCCAAGGTTCGTGACCTTGTGTGGTAGTTTGACAGTGCAAAGTTTATGGGACTCCGCAAGGAGATGAGGATTTTCCATCATTTGACTTCAATAGCTCATCCTCAGAGTAGCGATGAAATTGAAGTAACCAATCGGACTTTACTACAGGGGTTGAGCACAAGGCTGGATCATGCCAAAGAGCTCTAGATTGAAGAGCTTTACAATATACTCTAGACTTACCAAACAACATAGTGGGTTCCTATCGGGGAAACACCCTTCAAATCTAACTTTTGGAATTGAAGCTGTGATACCCCTAAAGGTCGGCCTACCTTTACTTTGAGTGGAGAAATTCAATGAAGAAAGCAACTCGACCGACTTAAGAGTGAATTTAGACCTGCTAGAGGAAACATGAGAGTGAGCTCGAGTCCGAACAGCAAACTATTAGTAGAAGGTGGCTCAGTATTATAATTCAAGAGTCAAGGATAAGGCCTTTCGAGCAAGGGACCTCATCCTATGAAGAATTGAAGTCTCTCACCCAATAGAGCAAGGAAAGCTCGCATTGAATTGGGAAGGCCTCTAACGATCAATGAAGTGGTACGATCAAGAGCATACCAACTCCACTGACTAGATGGAGCATCAATTCTCTGCCTCCAAAAATTTATGAATTTATCATCCTTAAAATGTAATTCCTATTAAATGTCAATAAAAGTTCTCATTTTATAGATTGAAATGATCACTCGATGTTTGCCAAACTCCTCATCTATGGACGAGCTGAGTCATCACCATGTTCATCAAACTCATCATCTATGGATGACTTGAGTCATTGCTATGTTCACCAAACTCCTCATCTACGGATGAGTCGGGTAATTGCCTGATCGTTAGGTTCCTCATCTATGGACGAGTTGAGTAAATGTCGTATTCACCATATGAAGCTTTTCATCTATGGATAAGTTGGATAAATACTGTGATCGCCAAATGGCACTCCTCATCCATGGATGAGTTGAGTATAACTTATAACTCCAATAGCCAACTTGCACTCCTTGTCCTTGAGTGAGTCAAACAGAGGCCCGATGACTACGTTCACCAAATGGTGCTCTTCCTCTTTGGATGAGTGGAGAAAGAACCTAACCACAACAATTTGCTTCTGCTCCTTGTCCTTATACAAGTCGAGCTGAAGCTAGACTCCAAAGCGGGTGACTAACTCTTTGACCCCAGTAAGCCTTACCTCATCTCTGAATGAAAATTTTCACAAACTCGGGATTGGATCAACTGATAATGGACATATGATCCCTAGGACTTGGATCTATTGCTAATAAGTAAAGATGAAAGTGAGGGAGGGTTGCATTAACAATAAAATGTCTATATAATGGTCAGGTCAGTCCCTTACAAAATCATCTCAGCTAAAAGTCGAGAAGCACAAAATGAGTCGATCACCAAACTAGCTCAAATATATCTGAGCTTGAGTACAAAAAAGAAAAAGAAAAAGATCCTAGGCATCGAGAGGAGCGTTTGAACCCCCAATAGGGCCTTTGAGTATGAGTAACATGATCACCATGGGAGGGTTGGTGATCACCACATCTTCGGCCACCTGGCCTTCGCCACGTCCTGGTCTGGTCTCCTTCTTATCTTGTACCTCCCTCTCCATGGCTACCTCAACTTGTTCTCTTTCCTCATCATTTGAATCTAGAGGTTCTAGGTTGAGATCGAAAAAGTGACCTCGAACTTTTGCCTTGTAGTCTGCAAGATCTTACATATATGATTCAAAGGCAAACTCCAGTTTGATCATTCTAAACTCTTTTTGTCATGTCCTGAATCCAGCATCCAGATCGAGCACATGATAGCCGTACACCCTTTAGAGCAAGGCCCCAAAGAATATGCCAGGCTGATTTTTTTCTCAATTCATCAATATTTATTTAAAAATAAATTAAGCAAATATCCTCTAAGATCTTATACTTCTCAATGCTCGATCCTAATCCCCATAAAATCCTCCTAATCTTAAAAAAAATAAAAAAGAGGGGATGAGCTTTACGGGCTCAGTAAGCTACCAATATCTCTGAAGGATCCAACATAATTATTTTTTAAAATATAATAATTTAACAGTAATATGTAACAATATAATTTTTTTTTCAAAATATACCATGCACATCAATAGAAGCTAAAAATCTTCTCTTAGTCTTTGATGACTACGACTACGATCAGTCCTGTGACAAGACCTGAAAGAAATTAGTCTCTGAATAATAAATACTCGATGTATCATCATGTGCCAACAATCAACCCCAACTGGTTAGATTCAAAAGAAACTAGCTCTGATTTATACGGCCATGATTAGCCCCGTGACAAGACAAACAGACTAGTTTCGAAATATATACATGCGACTTATCAGCTGTATTAGTGATCAGTCTCGATTATCTAAGCTCAAAAGAACTAGCTCTACCAATGATCAGTCTCAACTGGTTAGGTCTGAAAGTAACATGTTTCTGATGTGTATCCAATGATCAGTTTCGTTAGCTAGATCCGAATCATAGTCTGACTAGAGAGTTTTTCTCATAATTTCATAGTAATTAATTTCTCATACATTATCATATCAATTTTTATACTAATATCAGACCAAGCTTTCCACATCTTATTTTTAAAAATAAAAAAATAATTTTATTCAAAAATTATGAAAGAATAAATATGAATAATTTAAAAATCATGCAATATTAAAATCAAAAAATCATCTCCTTTCAAATTCATAACCATGCAAGGTGATGCCATACTTAATTCAATATTTTAAATTATTTTTTACTTAAAAATATATAATTTTTAACTTCAATTATTTTTAAATATTTTATGTATAAAAATTTAATTTTAAATACATAAATATGTATAAAAATAAATTCAGAGATTAAAAAAAAACTTACTATTTGTTGAACCCAAAAGTCATGATTTTCAATACATGGCCTGATCCTCAGATCTGTGCTCCTCATGATTTAAATCAAAATCTTAGATTAGATCCAAAATTCTATGATCTTCTTAGCCTGATCTCTATATTTGTTGTTCTTCAAGTGATTAAGGCTCTAGTATGAACAAATAAGCTTTATTAGCTCTTAGTTCCAAAAAAATTAAGATGAATGGAAGGAGACTCTTAGCCTGGTCTGGATCTGGATCGAGGTTTGGGTCAATTTCTGAGTCAGATCTATATGATTTGGATAGACCTAGACTCAATTAGATTGAGTCCAATCAATAGATTAGGTTCATTAAAAGATTGGGTCCCTCTCTCACTTCCTTTCTCTCTCTTTCTCCCCCCTCTCTCTGTTTCTTTCTTCCTTGACTGAACCCAATATCTCTTGGGATTTCATGAGGGATGATAGGAGGGTGGGCGTGGGCTGTGATGCAGTCCGAGCAACTGGCAACATCCAAAGGTGATAGTCCGATCGACAGTGATAGGTAATTCAAAAGAAAAAAAAAGAAAAAAGAAAAGGAGCACTGCTCCTTAAGCCATGACAGTGATATCTAAGATTGGAAAGAAAAGAAAGGAAAGAGGGTTTACTGAAGATGTTGGTGATGATGATGACAATAGCCGATGGGGTGGTGACTTAGTTGGTACTGTCGAATCCCACAAAATAAGCCCAAAGATGAAGAAATAGGGGAATTAGGGAGGGAAAAAGAGGGTTGTGGTGATGGCAGCTTGAATGCTTCAATTCGATGGTTGTCGAAGGTGAGAAAGAAGGAAAAGGGAGGCATTTCAGTGGTGGATCAAGAGGAGGAATGGTGGGGTTTAAGAAGAAGAGGGAGAGAAATAGATAAGTTTGATCTTCCTTGGATTAGGCTGATTGTACGCCAGTGTAATCCATCCAAACATCCTTTGGCGGTCCCTTGCCTACGTACAGCACTCCTCCAACACTCTCGTCGCTTATGGCACCCCTTAATCATGGCATGCAGTCGGGTAGGGGTTGAGGTTCCCTTGTTTCGATCGAATTCTTCTCCTTCCCTTTTTTTTTGTTGAATTGGGTTTGTTTGGACTAAGAACTGGACTACTTCTCACATTCTCTCCCCTAACAAAAATTTTGTACTCAAAATTTGAGAAATCTAGATCTTTCAAGGATAAAGATGCTCAACCCAAAACTTACATATACTAATTTATCCTATCTTAACATTTCTGAGTATATGATTATATTACTAAAATACCTGCAAGCAAATTCGACCCCTCGGATTAACCACGATGCTCATACACATTTCTATACCAAAGCACAAATTCTTTCCAAGAATGCTTCACAATTCAGTATCTTTATGTTAATTCTGAAATTTCATCCCTTTGATATGTAAATAAAGATCTTGCATCTTCTCAATCGAAATTAGTATGATCAAAAACTTTCTATCATATTTAGAATTAAAACATAGAACAATAAGATCAACCCCAATTAAGTGACTAAGATTTTGAGATTGAGATAAATGCAGCAATTTAAGCTTGAGTGGGGATCAATTGGATAAAAAAATCTGACAACTAGATCGATTATTAAAATCAACTGTGTTTGGAATAGAGCTTGAAATAAATTCAGCACAAGTACTATGATGGGATTTTGATTCCACAAAAGATAATGGCCCACCTTGATTAAAATCAAATCATTAGATGATTGCAAAAGTGATCATGATCATGTAGTAATGGTCTTAGGCAATAGTGATCTCAGAATTGAATCATAAAAATTAAATTCAAGAATATGAAGTATCGATATCATGATTCCTATGTCAGAGTTGAGATCATAAGGAGGGAATAAATCACACTAGGATACTTGATAAATGACCAAATTTAATTAATAATCAACTAATCTTAGATATAAGATGATCAAAACTTTCTTTAGCACCACCAATATAGTCATATTATGACTAACCTAAGAATCCATAGTACTCATATTTTCTTTATAAATAAAAATCTTCTTTTTTTATCGAAGAATCATATCTTCTATTATAATATTTTTACATTATAATTAATATTTTTGATCAATTTTAAATGACTCAACCACCACACTTCCACTGCACAACTCTAATTTATATTCTCCAAAATTTCTTAATAATCCCATATTAAAATTTTATAAAGTCCAGAGCAAAGATTTTATTGTCAAGTATATTAATCATAATTATACCTCTTGATAATTACCATATTCATACCATTGTTTGGTCAAGATATTAATTTCTAAATTTTTATTTAAGTCAAGCTGACTCTAGATTGCCTTGTCAATTCAATTAGAAGATTCAAAATCAAACTCTTTTGTTTTAGAAAATCAACTCTTAACTTGTCCATCATGATCTTGTAACTTGCTAGAGCATCATAATTAGAGAGGCAAATCAACTTTAGAAAATCCACTCAAAACATTAGGAAAAAAAAATATTTTTTGATAACTATTAATAAAATGCCTTTCCATTACTTAGATCTTGCCATGAGCATAGAATTCTTCCTTACAATATCTTTGAATAATCATTTGATTTCCTTCTTTCTATTCTCTTTAAAACAACCATGGTCTTCTACTTTAATTTAAGGTTGCTATCATATTTTATAATCATATAGACATTAAATTCCCAAAATAAATCCAATACTAATACAACATAATACAATCCATCTAAATTACTCAAAGTGTACCTTTACATATCAATTGTTTAGTCAAGATGACATTCTTCCTAGAATTAGGCTGGATGCATTTAACTAGAATATTAACAATACAAATCTTCTATGCTTATCCAAAGCAAAGTTCTAAGAAACTCAATTTATAGTCGCAAAATAAAATCAAACATTGTAAAATAATTCATTGAATTTGTAGTACCAGCAAGTATTTTCTAATATTCAATCAAAATCCTTATTCTAGCTCACTCTGACTAAAATAGGTTTTTATGATCTTTAATCTAAGCTCTGATATCACTCTATCACACCCTGAATCTAGCATCCAGATTGGGCATAAGATGGCTGCACACTCCTTAGAGCAAGATCCTAAAGAATATATCAGACCAACTTTTTTCTTAATTCATCAATATTTATTCAAAACTAAATTAAGCAAATATCTTCTAAGATTCTATGCTCTTCACTGCTCGATCCCAATCTCCATAGAATCCTCTGAATCTGAGAAAAACATAGAAAAGAAGGGATAAGCTTTACAAGCTCAGTAAATTATCAATATCTCTGAAGGATCAAGCATAATTATTTTATAAAATATAATAATTTAATAGTAATATGTAACAATATAATTTTCTTTCAAAATATAGCATGTACATCAGTAAAAGTTAAAAATTCTTTCTCAATCATTGGTGACTACGATCGTGATCAGCCTTATGACAAGGCCCGAAAGAGATTAGCCACTGAATAACAAGCATATGATGCATCATCGTGTGCCAGTAATCAATCTTGATTGACTATGTTTGAAAGAAACTAGTTCTGATTCATATAGCCATGATTAGCCTTGTGATAAAGCAAAGAGACTAATTCTAAGATATATACATGCGACTCACTAGCATATATCAGTGATCAGCTTCGACCAGCTAGGTCTGAAAGAACTAGCTCTGTCAATGATCAATCCCAACCGCCTCGATCTGAAAGAAATATATTTTTGATGTATGGCTAACGATCAGTCTCGTTGGCTAGATTCAAATCATAGTCTGACTAAAGAGTTTTTTTCATAATTTCATAGTAATCAATTTTTCATACATCATCATACTAGTTTTCATACTAATACCAAACCAAGCTTTCTGCATCTTATTTTCAAAAATAAGAGAATAATTTTATTTAAAAATTATGCAAGAATAAATATGGATAATTTAAAGATCATTCAATATTAAAATCAAAAAATCATCTCCTTTGAAATTCGTAACCATGCAGCAGAGGTGATGCCATACTTGATCTAATATTTTAAATTATTTTTATTTAAAAGCACAAATTTCAAGCTACAATAATTTTAAATATTTTATATAAAATTTTAATTTTTAAATACATAAATATGTATAAAAATAAATTTAGAGATAAAAAAAAATTTACTGTCAGTCAAATCTAAAAACTATGATCTTCAGTACATGGCCTGATCCTTAGATCAGTGCTCCTCTTGATCTAAATCAATATCCTAGATTACATCCAAAATTCTATGATCTTCTTAGCCTGATCTCTATATCCGGTGTTCTTTCAGTGATTAAGGCTCTATAATGAACATATAAGTTTTATTAGCCCTTAATTTAGAAAAATTTAAGTTGAATAGAAGGAGTCTCTTAGCCTAGCCCGAATTTGGGTTGAGGTTTGGATCAATTTCTGAGTCAGATTTATATGATTCGGGTTGATCCAAACTCAATTAGATTGAGTCCAATCAATTGAATTGGTTCATTAAAAAATTGGGTCCCGCTCTCACTTCCTTTCTCTGTCTTTCTCCCTCTCTCTCTCTCTGTTTCTTTCTTTCTTGACCGAACCCAAGATCTCTTGGGATTTCATGAGGGATGTAGGAGGGTGGGGCATCGGCTGTGATGCGGCCCAATCGACTGACGATGATGGCATGGTGACGTCCAGAGGCGACGATCTGACCGACAGTGATAAGGGATTCAAAAGGAAAAAAAAAAGAAAGAAAAAGGGGGCACTGCTCCTTAAGGCATGATAGTGATATCTAAGATCGGAAAGAAAAGAAAAGAACAGAGATTTATCGAAGATGTTGGCGATGGTGATGACAATAGCTGGTGGGCCGGTGACTCAATCAATGCTATCGAATCCTAACAAAATAAGCCCAAAGAAGAGGAAATAAGGGAATTAGGGAGGGAAAAAGAGGATTTTGATGATGGTGGCTTAAATCACTATTACAGAAAGGGCCTATGGCAGCACTTACTATGGCAGCGATTCAAAAACCACTGCTATAGACTCTATGACAACGGTTATACATAACCGCTGCCATAGTCTTGACCTATAGCAGCTGCCACAGGGTACATGTAGCAGTGGTTATTAAATAACCACGGTCATAGGTCTAACTTATGGTGGTGGTTACATATAACTACTGTCATACGTCTGATATATAGTAGTGGTTAATCAAACACTGCCATAGGTTTGATTTGTAGCAGCAGTTACGTATAACTGCTGCCATAAGTTTGAGATATGACAGCGATTATGTATAACCGCTGCCATAAGTTTGAGATATGCAGTGTTTACATATAACCACTGCCATAGATTTTATCTGTTACAGTGGTTACGTACAACCGCTACCATAGGTTAACCTATTGCAGCAGTTACTCATAACCGCTGCTATAGGTCAAAACTATGACAGTGGTTATTTATAACCGCTGTCATATTTCAAACCTATAGTAGCGGTTATACGTAACCACTATGATATAGTAGACCTATAGCAGCGATTTTGTTTAACCGCTGCTATATCAGTAGAATATAATTTTTTTCATATATTTTTTTAAATATGATATAAATTTAAAATTTAAAATCTATCTTTACCGTTCATTATCTAAATAATTATTATTAGAATGTCGTGACAAAAGACCACCTCAATCCGATAGCTCTAGCTATGTCGATCAATAAAATTTGATTTCGACGGTCATGAATGATCGTATAATGATATGATAGATAGAGATAATCGATGGATTCAAAAATTTATAACAATGATCTCAATGATATTTATAGCATACTATCAAAGTTTTACTTCAATCGAATATCATTATCATGATCAATTTAGCACACGATGATTTCAACCATTAAATGAAAAACGAGCAATCAAAAGGCCAAACTATATCCAAGTAAGATGATTTTTGAAATAAATATCTTTGCTATCACTTTAATCATTGGAACGGTAGTGATAATAAAATTCAAACTATATGTATATGAACCATCGAAGAATGGATACTGAAGTTGTAAGAGAAGAAGAGCTAGCTCGTATTTATTTTGATCGAGGAACGGATACTAAAGTTGCAAGAGAAGATGCACTCATATATGAAGGATAAGATTTATTTGGTTCTTAACTAATAATTAAAGTGGCTCCTTTTAGATTCTGATTGATATTTTATGCAACTTCAGTATCCGTTCTTCGATCGAAACAAATACTTCTTCCTTCTCTCATAACTTCAGTATCCATTCTTCGATAGTTCATATATACATAATTTGAATTTTATGATCACCATCATTCAAATGATTAAAGTAATAGCAAAGATCATTTATGTAAAAAATTATCTTAATCAAATGCAGTTTAGTATTTTGATCACTTATTTTTCATTTAACGATCGAATCATTGTGTGCTAAATTAACCTTGATAATGATGTTCGATTGAAGTAAAATTTTGATAGTATACTCTAAATATCATCGAAATTATCATTGTAAATTTTTAAATCCATCAGTGATCTCTATCTATTAGATTATTATGCGGTCATTCGTGATCATGAAAATTAAATTTTATTAATCGACATAGCTAGGGCTATCAGATCGAGATGATCTTTTGTCACGACATTCTAATGATAATTATTTAGATAATGAACAGTGAAGATAGACTTTAAATTTTAAATTTATATCATATTCAGAAAAAAATATGAAAAAATTTATATTTAGACTCTATAACAGTGGTTGAGAGATAACCGCTGCTACATATCTATAGCAGTGATTCTAAAAATCGTTGCTCTAGATCTATAGCAGTAGTTGCATCAATCGCTGCTAAATGTCTGCTGTAGTGGTTGATAATTGCTACCATTGATCTATAGCAATGGTTTTAAAAACCACTGTCATAGGTTTGAAAATTTTTTACCCGCGCCCTCTCTTCTTCATTTCGTGCTTAACTCTCTCTCTCCCCTACCCGAACCCTACCTGCGCCACACCGTCGGCCCACCCACCGCTACCCCCTCCTTTTAGCACCGCCACCAACTCCGACCCCCTCGATCCCGCCTCCCTCTTCTTCACCGTCAGTCCTCTCCGTCGTCACCACTATCGCTGCCACCGCCGCTGCAAGGTAACCCTTTTTTTTATGGCTCCGTAGAGAAGGGAGGAGCAGGGGGTGGGGGGCACGAGCAGAGCAGGCCAGGGGTGGGATGGAGAATGGAGGGGGGGTGGGGGCCGTGGGGGGTGGGGGCGGAGGGGCGTTGTGGGATGGGATGGCACAGGGGGCGGGGCAGTAGATGGGGGTGGGGTGGGGCCTGCAAGGGATGGGCGCGAGCGGAGGGGTGGCATGGGGTGGGGTGGCATGGGATGGGGCGGAGGATGGGGGCCGCAGGGGGTGGGGGATGCGAGCGGAGGGGTGGCATGGGGTGGGGTGAATGGGGGGTGGGGCGAAGGATGGGGGCCATAAGGGGTGGGGGGCGCGAGCGAAGGGGCGGTGCGGTGTGGGGTGGGGTGGCATGGGGGGGGTGGGGCGGAGGATAGGGGCTGCAAGGGGGCACGAGCAGAGGGGCGGTGCGACATAGGGTGGGGTGGAGCGGGGGGTGGGGCGAAGGACGGGGAGGGGCGAAACGGAGTGGGGTGCCACGAGGGGTGGGGGGCGGTGGTGACGAGCCGAGGGGCGATGGTTGGAGGGGTGGGGTATTGTAATAAAATAAATTTTATTGTATTATTATCAAATAATAATTATAATAAAAATAATAATAATTAGGATCTGGATCGAGATCTAGTTTGGGATCCAAGTCAGGATCTTGGTTAGGATCTGAATTGGGATCCTTGTCGGGATCTGGGTTAGATCCAGATACATCTCTCTATTTTTATAGAGAGATGCATGGTAGTGATTTAATGTATGCATTAATGTAACCTTAAACTCTTGTTCAAGAGTCGATCACAGAGTTCTTAAAATGGACTCTGTGTTTTAGGACTCTGTGAACAGCTCTTGAATGTCCCATTTGGATAGATAAAAAATGCATCAATTTTTTGTTGTTGTCATAGCATTCTTTGTTTTATTATGAAAAATTTTATCGCAGTTATCTCGTTTATTCTCTAGATACATATTAGATGTAGTTAAAATATGATCCATCTATATTGTGTACTTGAAGAACTGTAGAGAGATGCTGCTAGATTTTTCCTGGATATGGAACAAAAAATAAAGTTGTGGCAACAATAAAAATGATACATTTTTTAAAGGGATAGGACCACACCTATTAGGAAGGAGTTGGTGGAGTTAGGATTCATTTAGCATTATTTTGTTTGTCTATGTAATGATGTTATGAACTCTAAGTATTGATATATGTGTGTAAATTATGAGCAATTATTACCAAATTATCTTGCTGTTATAATGTTGTGTCTCATTTCCACACATGATTTAATTGTAGTATCATCATTTTAACCATGGATAAGGGGTGGATGAAGTTGAGTAGGCTCTCGCCAGAATATGAGATCAGACTTCAAAAGTTTCTTGATTTTGATATAGAGAAATTCGGAGACCATGCGCTTATCCAATGTCCTTGTAAGAAGTGTATGGGTATGCCTTGGCTATCTCGTCAAGATGTAAATGATTACCTCACTATGTATGGCTTTAAACCTGGCTATGAAATTTGTTGGAATCAATATGGTGAGGGTAGGCTGCAAGGAGGTGATCAACATGATGGGAGAGTGGAACAAATGGCTCATGATGTCTTTCCATTTGTTAGCCACAATGATGGTGCATCTATGTCCATGCTATTAGATATGTGTCCTAAAAGCCCATCTTGGCTGATGCATACATTTTTCTAGGATATATTTTTTTATACTTGTAGATAATTTTTTATTGTTAATCATATTGTATGTGTCTATGATTTATCCTTGAAATTAACTAAGATGATTTTGTATATTCTCAAGGTGTTGAGAATTTGAGATATACATCATTAGTAATTAATTTTTAAATACTCTCGATCATAGGATCGTCATGGAGGATAGTGATTAATCTATTTAAAATTGGTGCATGGATCACCTTCCTTCTGAACAGATGGGTTTTGAGTTGTAGTATGGAGACATTGAGGTGAGAGTGTAAGTGATTGTTAGAGAATAACTTGCACTGAGTATGATCAACACAAGAAATCATTTGGATGTTTACTCACTCATCAGTGATTTTTTCGATACTGCAGCGGTGTGACTGATCTTTTGACCTACGATGTGTTGGCTATTCGCAGCGAGACTACTTAGTTTGACTATATGTTCCCTTGATCCCTAGCTATTCGGGTCTTTACTGTGTATGTTAGCTATTGTGGTTTAGATTCACTGTTTAGAGTAGGATGCATCTAAATAGAGTTTATTGATCTTGATAGAAAAAGAGTAGTCCTATGCGATTCGCAAGACAGAGTTCAGAAAGTCTCTGGTCAGAGAAAGAGTGAATACTGAAAAAGAGTTTTCTCGAGATTCATAAATGAACTCGAGTCAAACCAATTTTGCATATGACTGATAATGGGGTTTAACGAGTTTTTCATGATCTCCATCCAGTCAGACCTCATGATAGAAGGACTGAATCATATGGTAACTACATCTAGGAGTTCATACTTTCATTCTGTTGAGTTGCCACTATATACTTCTAGGTATCACTGATGGATTGCTAGACTCATCAGGTGTCGTCTTGATGATCGATGATCCTCGAAGAGTTGAAATTTTTCAATCTGTCAAAAAAAATTTTGATGATATTGTGATGGAGATCATAATATATCTCACTACCAGATAGAATGAAACCTATGAGATCACACACAAAAGAGGTTCTTGTCCGATCAGATGGCTGATCAATGATTATGAATTATTAAAGGATAAAATCATCAATATGATTGATAATTAATTTTATACAAATATTGTAATTAGATAATTCATCAAGTATTAGTGAATCATGAGAGGATTAATTAGTAATTGGATTGCTAATTAGCTCAATTAGATTGAGCATTGAGGTTCGGATTAGGTCTAATTGAATTGAATTCAGTTTGATTTAGATTGGGTTTGATTGGATCAAGCCTAATTGTGAGGGAGATTAATTTTTGATTTAATCAAGACTTGAGCTCAGTTAATTTCTGATTAGATTGAAATTTAATTGAAGAGATTGAGTTTCTAATTTGGTTAGGTTCCCTTCTTCTCTTGGGTCCAAACTAGATAAGATTTGATTTGATACAAAATAGGAAACCCAGAATCCTAAAACCCTGGGACTCCTCAATGATTTGGTTTGAGTCATGATCCTTATCCTTTCCTAATATGAATATGATTCAAATCAAAAGGATAAGGCAAGTGGTTTCATGATGAGTCATGATCCTTATCCTTTCCTAATATGAATATGATTCAAATCAAAAGGATAAGGCAGGTAGTTCCATGATGAGTCATGATCCTTACCCTTTCCTAATATGAATATGATTCAAATCAAAAAGATAAGGCAGGTGGTTTCATGATGAGTTATGATCCTTATCCTTTCTTAATATGAATATGATTCAAATCAAAAGAATAAGGCAGGGTGTTTCTTGATATGTCATGATCCTTATCTCCTTCTTGTTTTGAATTTGATTCAAATTGAGATAAGGAGATAAGAAGAAAACCAATCAGAGATTTTATAGAAACTTTTAGTGGCGCCCCCTCATCCAAACCCTAATCCCTAGCCTCTCTTATAAAAAGGGTCCAATACTTGGATGCCTCAAGTAAGAAAAAGAGAGAAAAAAAAATCTAGCCCTCTTTCTTCCTCCTCCCGTTCTTCCTAATTCTTAAGAGAGTTTGTGAGATCTGTGAGAGAACAACCTTAGCCATCAAAGAGAAGTCTTCTATAAAGGAGCTAGCACCCTACTAAAGACACATACCTCTGATCGGAATGAGTCCTCATGTGGATACCTATGGAGGCTGAGCACATGCATGGCTAAAGAAACCCGTTCAGATACACGATCATCGGCTGCGGTGTAGATCGACCCACGTAAAGGTATTGAGATTCGATCTCAATTTATTTTATTTTTTAAATTATGTGCATGTCATAGATCCAAAGGCTCAGGTAGTATAGATTAGATCTAATGTACGTGGGGTTAAAAGGGTTTAACCTAGATCTGCTTTCCACTGCGATCAAAAATTATTTTAAAATTCATACATGCAACCTACCTAATTTCTAACAGCGGTATCAAAACCATTGGTTTTTCTTGACATATATAATCTAATTTTTGATTTAGATCTGAAAGTATGACTGATTTAAAATTGATCTTGTGCTGATATAAGGTTGTCCTGATATAGGGTTAACCCCTTATATTGAAAAGGTTGTCCTAGCACAAGATTGATAGTTTTTGAAAAATTATTTTCAAAATTTTTAAATCAATCTTTTAGATCTAAAATTAGATGTATTTAATCATGTTAGATCTAAAATTAAAATGATTAAAAGTTCATATCAAACTGATATAAGGTTGTTCTGATATAGGGTTTGCCCTCTATATTAAAAAGATTGTCCTAGTTCTATGCGAACTGATTTTTGAAAAGATATTTTTAAAATATTTTAATTATTATTTTAGATCTAATTTTACATATATGAGATATGAATTTTATTGGTTTTAGATCTGAAACTTAATATATATGTGTGATATATGGTTGTAGTTTAGATCTAAAACTGCATGCATGTGAAACATACTTTAAATATATTTCTTTTAATACATATGTTAGATATGTATTTTGATTTATTTTAGGTCTAGATATTTATGTGTATATTGATATGTATTTTTGATTATTTTTAGATCTGAAAATGATGTATATGATACACGGTTTGCACACCCATGGTCTAAAACATATTTTTTAGTCAAACCCTAGATCTAAAACCATAGGATCTTTATTTTTTTGTTGCATGGTAAAGTTATTTAAATTTGAAAATTATTTTTTATCTAAATTAGAACTTTAAATGAAGTAAAAAAAATATCAAAATATGAAATTATAGTTGGCATGCCTGTCGAGCTGACTCAATTTCTACTCGAGTCGACTCGAGTTCCTGGTGAGTCGACTTGTTCTTGTTGGAGTCAGCTCAGATCTACAGGCCAAAGCTTACAATTTCTGTTCATCTTAGATGAGTCAACTCAAGATCCAGGATGAGTCAAATCATGTCTATGGACAGCAAAATTATATGTGATAAAATATTAATTGGTTTAGATTAAAAATTATTTTGACATCTAAACTGAATCCATGTCCATAATGCACTTAATTGAGAATTAAGATTTGAAATTAAAGGATCTAAAATTGTGAATTTAAGATCTATATTTCAATTGCATAAAACATGGGCTTGGGTATAGTTTGAACTAATTAGGTCTAGAGATTAAACTATAATAGGATCCATGATTAGATCAAGTTAAAACTCTTTTCGATTTTGAGCAGTTGATTGGATCTAATCAAAAGTTGATTAGGATTAGATCGAAGAGGCTCAAAATTGAGTTTAGTTGTAATTGGTCAAATTGATTCACATGTGATGTGAATTAATTAAATAAAGATCGAATTTGACTTGGTGGTTTGAGCCTGGGTCTATAAATTAATCTGATTGATTCTAATCAACCAATTTGGTGTCTAAAGTAAGTCTTGAATGGTGGTTCTTTAATTGGTTTCATTATCTGACCTGATCAATTTGTTGGTGTCTAAAAAAAATAATGGAAGGACTCCCACTCATCTTCACTTATCTAGTCATTTTGGGAGATTATGTTTTGTATTAGGTTACTTGTTGACTCAGGTTCACCTATGCCGACTAGGTTGGTCAGACATGAGATGATGTGCTGACCTAAACCAGATTAGTCATCTACATCAGTTGTATATGACTATTAGAAGAGATTTGAACATAAATTTTCTCACTAAATATTAAATCTATTGATCTTCCACCGTTGTAGAGATGCAGATGCTTTTTTCGATGTTGATCATTCTCGATTAGTTATAGTGGTTCGATTGCATCGAGAAGGCACAACCACTTTATTGACATTAGATGCCCCAGATAAAAAATAGGGTTGGGCTCAATAATTGTTAGGTGAGGGATCCAATGATGGCTTTGCACTCACTGGTGAACGGTAGATCAGACTTAACTAAAAAATGTACTAATAACTATTAGGTGAGGCCACAGAACTTAGAGATCAAATCGCTGCAATATGCTTGGAGAAGTATCTGGATAAAGAGTTATCCATATATTGGTGTACGTGTTACCAATAGCTATTAGGTGAGGTGCTGTATATCGATGCGACTGCAGCACCTACTAGAACCACTCATCGCGTTAGGATTTTCGTTTCTCCACCCGAGGAGTGTGAGAGACTCGAAAAAATTAGTAGAAATTTTTGTTTATTTTTAAAGTCTTTAGAGTAAAACTTTTATAAGTACAATCATCTAATTAAATCTTTACTCTCTATGGTTAATTCTGTTAGCTTCCAATCCTCTAGCTTGAATCATAGATATCAACCACTTAATCGAAACTAGTTACATATTCTGGCTTAAAAATCTAAAAATAGTTCTTAGCTTTTAAAAATTAAGTTATATTCTTAATCAGATTAACCCAATGTCATTAGCTTATCCAAGCTATAGTCGACGAGCTATACTTGACAAATAGTTAAATATTGACAATTATATTAGGTGCTATAAATTGGAGTCCATGGTTGATGAACTCCAATATGTGCATAAGGACATGTAGACTGCCAACGATATGTTGATTCATCTGCAACTGTTGTGAGATGATCAGAGTCACACAACGTATGAGATGCATGATGGGTAGTTTGTCCAGGATCATTATTTAATAATGATCAAAGATATTGAAAAGCTAGAGAAGCTCGACATGACCATGTACAAGGAATTACTAATGGATTTGATCCTGCAATTTCTGATTCAAATGGATAGTTTATGAAACTATTATATGAATAAATATTATAGCATGTTAACTGAATTGATCAATATATTGGTACCTAAAGGAACTTTGAAAAGTTTAGAGGTATATACCTGAAAAGCCTAAAGAAATATAGACACATCTTTGGAAGATATGTCGAGTTGCTCAAACTTGATCTTACGATTTTTTCTTCTTCTAGTTGAGTTTTAGACTCTTGTGCATGTTACGCACTTCAATATAGTGTCTAAGGGAAGGAAGAGGGCTGAGAGAAGGTGAAGTGACTCTTTTGAGTCGGCGATAGTACAAAAATTATACTACGATCGTGGGCACCTAACCTCAACGATTATCATTTTGAATTTAGTTCTCTAACATTTGCATGGTGATGCATATGTGAACATATTCAAGCAAACAGTGAATGTCATTAGTTTTGAGAAATCTAGAAATCAAATAACCTGAAGTATATAGGTGGTTTCTTAGGCTAAGTCATATAGGAGAAGAAATGATTTACCGATTGGAGAAATATAAACCTTTGGGCTCATTGACTGTTGAGTCATAACTAGTCTGTGAATCATCTCTTTGAGGATTAATGACCATGCTATCCTTTTATGGGATAAAGGGATAAGACTGCTGTGATACTTATCCTAGTACACATTTGATATATGTGGCACATTTGATGAGTCATACGAAGAAAGTTATATCTACTTCATTATCTTTACCAATGGTCAGTCATGGTATAAGCATGTATATGAAATATAAATCTGAAGTCTTTGAAAGATTCAAAGAACTCAGATATGAAGTAGAGAAGCAAATCGAAAAAAATCCTAAAGGTACTTCGATTAGATCGAGGATGCAATACTAAATAGAGAATTTCATGATTATCTTTAGGAAATGGCATAGTTTCATAATAAAATCCTCTTAATACACCTCAGCTCAACGAGATATCTGTGAGGAAGAATGACACTATATTAAATATGGTCCGATCCATTATGAACTTCACTGATTTAACCTTGTTTCTTTAGGAACAAGCTTTAATTTTTGAAATTTAAATTAGGTTCTCTCTAAAGTTAGTTCCATCACACCATAGAGATATGATATGGTGACAAGTTAGAGGATAGATCTTGAGAGCTCGTTTATGGGATATCTTAAAAGGTTTGGGATTCCACTTACTCTTTCTAGTGGTTCATAATGTGATTGTGATAAATCATGCTATTTTTCTTAGAAATAGTGGGAGGATGAACTCAAAGAGAGAGTCTCTAAAAACAACGAGTCATAAGACCTATAGAATTTTTTTATGATGAGCCAGTACATGGAGTACCTCCTCCATCTCGTAGATTTAGTAGAATCTTCCATCCTTTTGAAAGAAACTTGATATTCTTACAGAGGATTAAGAGAAAGTATTTCTCAAAGGAGATTGGAAACATAGAGATGATCCTGAAATCTGCCAATGAGATGATATTGGACATCGACCCCGAGAAATAGATGTGTAAATAGCCCTACTGAATGGATATCTTGGGAAGGTATCTATATGTAGTGGTCTATGGATTTTACTTCTAGTGATAAAGATCACACTGCAAAAATTCATGTATGGATTTAAGCAAAAATCTCATAGTCAGATTAAGTTATTTTAATGATGTAATTAAATTGTTTGATTTCATCAAAAATGAGGAGGAATCATATGTTTACATGAAGGTCAATGGGAGCATCCCATACTGACATCAATTATGATGTAGTTGCATATAGAATTTTTATCAAAAACCTAGTACAAACGTCCTATATTCTGAGAATGAAAATCTATAAAATAGATCTTAGAGGACATTTAGTTTTTCATAGATAAGTATATAGAAGAGGTGCTGAAATGGTTCCGCATAGAAATCTCCAAGAAGAATCCATTATCCTCTAGGGCATAGGTTATGTCATGCTATGTACTCAATTTCATATATCTTGCTGTGAGAGTCATGAGTAGATATTTATCGAATCTAGGCTGAAAGCATTGGATTGCTATGAAAAATATCTCTAAGTACTTGAGAAGCACTAAGGGATTATTTTTGATCTTTGGAGAAAGGTTAAAGCTAAGAGTAGGAGGATACATGGATGGTAGAATATCTACATTAGTATGTATTCTTGAGTTATATTGGATTGGAATGTTGGAAGGATTCCAAGCAACTAATCAATAGAAGCTGAATATGCTACAGATTATAAGATGCATTCTGGTTCTTATGATAGTTGTGGAACTCGATGTCATGACATCGGATGCCATGACACCATACTGCAAAGATAATGGCCCATAGTCCTTACTAAGGAGTCAAGATCTCATCAGAAGTCCAAACATATAGAATAGGAATATACACGATTGCCTTAATAGAAATACATAGAGATATAGAGAGTAGACTCCACATGAAATGTAGTAGGCCCAATTCACTTAGCTAGCTAAATACCAAAGCTTATCTTCAGAAGATGGGACTCAGGTATATAGCAGATTGACTTTAGTGCAAGTGGGAGTTTGTTAGATATGTGCCTTAGAAGCTAATCTTGGCTGATGCATATATTTCTTTAGGATATATTTTTATACTTGTCGGATAATTTTTTATTACCAATCATATTGTATGTGTCCATGATTTATCTTTGAAATTAATTAAGATGATTTTGTATATTCTCAAGGTTAAAAATTTGAGACATACATCATTAGTGGTTAATTTTTAAATGCTCCTGATTGTAGGATCGTCATGGAGGATAGTGATCAATCTATTTAAAATCTATGCACGGATCACCTTCCTTTTGGACAGATGGTTTTGAGTCTGCAGTATGGGGACACTGAGGTGAGAGTGCATGTGGTTATTAGAGAAAACTTGCATTGAGCTTGACCAACACGAGAAACTACTTAGACGTCTACTCACTCATCAGTGATTTTTCTTGATGCTGCAATGGTGTGACTGATCCTTTGACCTACGGTATGTTAGCTATTCGCAATAAGGCTACTTAGTTTGACTGCATATTTCTTTGATCTCTAACCATTCGAGTCCTTACTGTGTATGTTGGCTATTGTAGGTTCAGATTCGCTGTTTGGAGTAAGATGTATCTAGATGAAATCTATGATCTTGATAGAAAAAGAGTAGACCTATGTGATTCACAAGACTGAGTTTAGGAAGTCTTTGGTCAGAGCAAGAGTGAATACTAAAAAAGAGTTTTCACGGGATTCACAAGTAAACTCGATTCGAGCCTATTTACATATGACTGATAATGGATTTTGACAAGTTTTCGTGACCTCCGTTAAGTCGAACTCAAGATAGAAGATTGAATTACACAATAACTATATCTTGAGGTTCATACTTTCATTCTGTTAGATTGTCACTACATACTGCCGGTGTCACTAATGAATTGTGAGACTCATCGGGTATTATCTTGATGATCGATGATCTTTGAAGGGTAGAGTTAGAATTTTTCAATCTATCGAAAGAAATTTCGATGATATTATGATAGAGATCATAATATTCTTACTACCAGACAGAATGGAACTATGGAGTCACATACAAAAGAGGTTCTTATCCATTAGATGACTGACATGATTATGAAATCATTGAAGGATAAAATCATCAATATGATTAATGATTAACTTTATGCAAATATTGCAATTAGGTAATTCACTAAGTGTTAGTAAATCATGAAAGGATTAATTAGCAATTTGATTGCTAATTGGCTCAATTAGATTGAGCATTGAGGTTCAAATTAGGTCTAATTAAATTGAATTCAGTTTGACTTGGATTGGATTTGATTGGATCCAGCCTAATTTGAGAAAAATTAATTCTTGATTTGATCAAGACTTAGATTCAATTAATTATTGATTAGATTGGGATTTAATTGAGGAGATTGGATTTTTGAATTTGGTTAGGTTCCCTTCTTCCCTTGGGTCCAAACTAGATAAGATTTGATTTGATACAAAATAGAAATCTAGAATCCCAAAACCCTGGGACTCCTCAATGATTTGGTTTGAGTCATGATCCTTATCTTTCCTAATATGAATATGATTCAAATCAAAAGGATAAGGCAGGTGGTTTCATGATGAGTCACGATCCTTATCCTTTCCTAATATGAATATGATTCAAATCAAAAGGATAAGGCAGGTAGTTCCATGATGAGTCATGATCCTTGTCCTTTCCTAATATGAATATGATTCAATCAAAAAGGATAAGCAGGGTGTTTCTTGATAAGTCATGATCTTTATCTTCTTCTTGTTTTGAATTTGATTCAAATTTAGATAAGGAGATAAGAAGAAAACCAATCAGGAATTTTATGGAAACTTTTGTGGTGCCCCCTTCTCCAAACCATAATCCCTAGTCCCTCTTATAAAAAAGGTCAAAAAAAAGCTAGTCCTCTTTCTTCCTCCTCCTGTTCTTCCTAGTTCTCAATAGAGTCTATGAGATCTGTGAGAAAACAAACTTAGTCATCAAAGAGAAGTCTTCTACAAGGGAGCTAGCATCCCAGTGAAGACACCTACCTCTGGTCGAAATGAGTCTCATGTGGATACCTATGGAGGTCGAGCACGTACGCGGCTAAAGGAATCCATTCAAATCCACGATTATCAACTGTGGTATAGATCGATCCGTGCAAAGGTATTGAGATTCGATTTAATATTTTTCTTTTATTTTTTAGATTATGTGCATGTCAAGATCCAGAGGCTTCGAGTAATATAGATTAAATCTAATGCATGTGGGGTTAAAAGGGTTTAACCTAGATCGATTTTCTGCTGTGATCAAAAATTATTTGAAATTCACACATGCAACCTATTCGATTTCTAACACATGCTTGATTTTATGGTTGGTGGAATGACAAACAATAAGGATGTGGTGAAGGTCCGCAACTTGATGGAGGACACTAATATTCTGTTGTATCCTGGATATGAAAAGATGGCAAAGCTTGAGTTTTTAATCTGATTGTATATGTGTAATGCTCCAATTGATTCAGTAATGATGGAGTGAACTACAACTAGAGCTTTTGGAAGATATTTTTTTGGGACAATGCACAAATCTCGAAGAATAATTATGAGACATCGAAGATTATGTAATAGTTGGGCTTTACTTACAACAAAATACATGCATGTCCTAATGATTGCATGCACTATTGGGAGGGGGATGCCAACTAAAATGAGTGCACGAGGTGTGGTGTATCAAGATGGAAACAAAATAAAGATGGCATATCTAGTCGTATTCCTCAAAGCGGATGTGGCACTTTCCTTTGATATCGAGGCTACAGAAGTTGTTTATTTGGATAAAGACATCGAAGGACATGAGATGACATGAAGAGAAGCAAACAAAAGATGATGCATTGAGACATCCAGCCGATGGAGAGGCATGGCAAAAGTTTAATGAAATACATCCTGATTTTGCACCAGAGATACACAATGTGAGGTTGGACTTGTCATGCGATGGTTTTAACCCCTTCAAGCACATGCATACCAACCATAGTGTATGGCCAGTGTTTACTCATGTTTACAATCTCCCACCATAGATGTGTATGAAAAAATCCTTCGCTTTCATGATAGTGCTCATCCCTAAATCGATGGAGATAGAAAATGATATTGATGCCTATTTGCAGCCTTTTATTACCGAGCTAAAACAATTGTTGGTTCAGAGTGTTCTCACTTTTGATACTTTGATGAATGAGTCATTTTCTATGCACGTGACGCTTATGTGGATAATAAATGACTTTTCAGCTTATCCCTAATATCGGATTGGAGCATGAAAGGTGAGTTAGCATGCCTGGTTTGTGAAAAACACACCCGATCTAGAAGGTTGACACATCAAAGAGCTTTAGCTTTATGGGGCATCGATACTTCCTCTGTCGAAACTATCCATACATAAGGGATGCATGCTTCTTTGATGGCACTGTTGAAAAAGGTGAGGCACCTAGCCAGATATTTGGGAGTGAGGTGTTGAGAGAGTTGGATGGTCTTAGTGTTGAATTTGAAAAAGATGAGTCAATTGGTGGTAACAAGAGGAAGCGTCAATCAAAGAAGACGACACACACTTTAATTGGAGAAAAAAAAGTATATTTTTTGACTTGTCATATTGGGAGACAAACTTATTGCGCCACCGCTTAGATGTCATGCACATTGAAAAAAATATGTGCGAGCTCCTATTGGCAATGATCTTGAACATCAAGGATAAAACCAAGGATGACTTGAATTTTTGATTTGACTTATAAGAATGAGGTATTAGGAGATCACTCCACCCAGAGCCAGTGGAAGGAGAATAGTGGAGGCTCCCTCATGCATGCTATGTCATAAATGCCTCCGAACGATCCACATCTCTTCATGTGTTGGAGAACATAAAGATTCCAAATGGGTATTCAAGCATATATCAAAGCATGTGAGCAGTAAGGACGTGAGACTTGATGGATTGAAGACTGATAATTAACATGTGTTGATGCAGGAGTTGATTCCAATAGATGTTCATCGTGTGTTGCCAAAAAATATGAGAATGCTGTTATTCATCTTTGTAATTTTTATAGAGATATTTGTGCGAAGAGATTACTTAAGAAAGACATGATCACATTATAACAAAAAAAGTTATTTGCGATGCAAAAAAAGCATCGTAAATATTAAATTTCTATCGCTAATACTTATTTGCAATAAATTTTTATCACTAATATTTCATCATAAAAATAAGATTGTAAATAATTTTTTACAATGAAAATCAAATTTTCATCGCTAATAATTAATTTTTTGCAATGAAAAATTTTTATTGCTAATAATTTAATAAATAAATTAAATATCCTTTAAAAATTAATAAAATAAAGTATTTATGATAAAATTTTTATTATAAATAATTTTATCATCAAAAAAATTATTTACGATGAAAAAATTTAGTTATAAATACTTTTAAAAAAATTTAAATTTTAAAAAATAAATTATTTGTGATGAAAATAATCTATCACAATAATTCTATCATAAAAAATCATTATTTGTAATGAAAAAATTCAATCACAAATAATTTTAAAAAAGATTTTTTAATTATAAAAAAATAAATTATTTATGATGAAAATAATTTATTACAAATAATTTCATTACTTATTATAATATATATTTTTTAAAAAAATTATAAATATATTTTTTTAATTTATATTTTAATAATTTATATTTATAATCTATAAAATAAAAATAAAAAATATAGATAATAAATCCATAAATAATTAAATTTGATAATTTTATTATATTAAATATAATTATAAAAAAATAAATTTAATAATTATAAGAGATCCAAAATAAAAATAAAAAAATATAGAAACAAATCGCTGGCCATCAAGCATCGACATCTGGAGAAAGAAAACTAGTGGAGGATGACGGACCGACCTACTGCTGCCTCACCAGCTCTATCTTCTACTCCATCTGCACCATCTGCTTTATCTTCTATCTCATCAGGTGTCGATCTTTAGCAGCTCGCTATCGATCTTCAGCAGTCTGCCTCTGTAGCTCCTCCAACCGGACATCACAGGTAGCATGGATGTCAGTCCTGGATGAGCGAAAAGATAGAAGAGCTCTGATCCTATACCCTAGCCCTCCTAATATAATAGGATCTTGTACCAAGCATCTGATCACAAATCTCATCATCTGAGGGTGCGATCAAGCCCTCAAGGATAGGCTGGGATCTAATCTCTATCATACGATCCTAAAAATTAAAGTTATAGCTATTCTAAATTTGAATTGAAAATCAAAATATCAATAAAAAAAGTAATTGAAAAAACTTACATAAATCTCCTAGCTCCCCACCATCCACTCTCCTGACCCTCATTGGTGGGTCCGCTAGTAGATCTCGATCCTACAAGGAAGCTCGCCACTCTTTATATCTCTCTGTAATTTGAGAATAATTAATAAATTTTTTTAAAATAGTTAAAGAGTTAAAATATGCTAAATAAAAATTACTTACCATCTGCTCGATATGATGAGTGAACGACCTCGAACCCCTATAGTGCGTGAAGGTCTATCTCATTCGATTCGCAGTATTTCGAACACATCAATTCTGTACAGTTAATAGTCAAATTAGTAAGTAACTGAATTTAAGAATAAATAATTTAATTATTAAACTTCAAAAAAAATTAGATGCTTAACCTGATATGTTGGGTCCTCATATCTGCGGCATATGATAGCCCAATCCTCAATACTGATGCTGTCATATGGCCACTGCCATACTGCCTTAACCCCCTGGTCCTGCACTACAGCATAGTAGTGGCGATGAATGCAATATCGATAATCCTTGAAATGCAAGTATAAATGATCATTTACAGCTCACTGCACATAATTGTGCTCAAAATCAACAACATCAAATGTAGCCTGCCAATAACAAATATTGTATGAATATAGTGCTAATTAAATATTTTATCCAATCTGAGATTCGATCCGAGATTCGAGTCACAAATCGAGTTGGATCGAGGTCGGAATCTAGGTCAGGATCCGATCTGGGATCCAGTTCGGATCTGGATCATGATTCGAGTTGGATCGAGGTCAGGATCCGGATCGGATGCAATCGATGAGTTGTACGATTTAGCATGTCGCTACGATTGAAGAGTTAATCACTACACATTCTGTATCATTAGAGGAATGAGATTTCATACATGAGAACTTGAGATGCAAAGATGGATCCAGAATAGTGGGATTGCTATGATAGGATATGAAAGAGAAAAGGAGATTGAATATCTTGGTGTATTGATAGATATTATAGAATTGAAGTATGGGTCCAATAATTTGATATTCTTGTTTCAATATGAATAGTGGGATATTAGCAATAAGAAGATCGGTATTCGTATTAATCCACATCTTATCAGTATAAATTTTGCATGAATATGGTATCAGAATGAACTGTATATATTAGCAACTCAAGCAAAATAAGTAATATATTTGGAAGATCTGAAGTATTGAGATGATTGGCATGCCGTACAAAAAATAATACCTAGAGGTGCATATGACATACCAATTTGACTAGAGATGAATGAAAATTCGGATCTACATAAAGAGAAAATTTTTCAAGAGGAAGAACAAATATTGACCGACCTCCTTGTTGATGAAGAACTTATGACAACTCCTTTGAATAGGACTGATCTACTGTCCAACGAAGTTGGAGCTAATTTTGCATTTAATCTTGGTAATTCGGAGGGCGACAATTAGTTCATAAATGACGATGAGATAGAAGATGATACATTAGTCAATTATTATGATTCAGAGGAGGATCTACAAATCGAAGAGGATACAGATATTGATGAGTAGATCTATATTCTTTGTTAAATCTTCTCTTGCAATAATGGTATGCAATACAATTCTATTCAATAGTATTTATATATTTTTTGCTATTATTGTTTATTATTATATTTATTTATATATATGATTTAAGCATTGCAGGTATGGCGTCAGGAGGAAGATGACCACATTCGAGTTTCCAGCCTACCCCTGAGGCTGAGCCTTCCCCCATTTCCACTGCCTCATCATTAAAGCTGCCAAAGGGTACTGCAGAGGTGGATTCGAGTGATAGTGCTGTGGAGGTAAGTTAGAGTGGTATTTTAATATTTTTTATATAATAAAATTTGATTTTAGTTGTATCTGTTAGGTATATAGATAGCTATCATATTAATGATTTATTCATTGTTGTTTCAAACCATTCTCTATAGGTGGTGAGGCGAGGACGAGGTCCGTTGAAGAACATAGCCCTAGAAAGTTGGAGATGCGAGCATGAGGGACAATGTCTCTGTATCGAGATTTCACCCGGCTACACCATACCCATTAGGGGATGGTGCAAGCCATGGCGGACTGAGCTGGACATTATATATTGTAGCTATGCCTCTGTGATGCTTTTCGATTGGTGTCAGGTCATACGAGCTCAGAGGAAGGTCTTCTATGGATCGAGTCTCAATCCGAATCTCGAACTAAATTCTGACCCAGATCCTGACCTTGATCCCAACTCGGGTCGTGACTTGGATCGGACTGAATCTTGGATCAAATCTCAATCTTTATCCCAGACCAGATCCAAACCCGAATCTTGACCTCGATCCATCTCGAATTGTGATCCAAATCCAAATAAGATCTCGAACCAGATCCTGATCTAGATTCCAGACTGGACAGTTCATATGCATTAAAAATTCATTGAAGGATTCGACTAATCCTAGTTAAAACATTAAATCATAATCACAATAAGTTATATGCATTAAATTATAAAAAAAATATGCATTAAATTATAATAAGCAAAAAAAATATGCATTAAATTATAACAAAAAAATATTTTATTATTAATCAAATAATAAAATATTTGATTAATATTTTATTATTATATTATATTTTATTTTTTTATTTTTGCCCCTTCTTTCCCCCTTTCTTTCCTCCCTCCCCGCCCCGCCCGACCTTCTTCCATCGGTAGCCAACCCGCACACACCCCCCTTCGGTGCGCCACCCATGGCCTCACCTTGCCCATCGTGCCACCCCCAGCCACCCACCCCCACCCCCCAAAACCCCCTCTGCCCTCCGACCCCTCGCAACCCCCTTTGCCGTCTGACCACCTGGCCCCACGGCCCCCCACACCGTCGTCCCCCCAACCCCATGGCACTCGAACCTCCTCCGAGCTGCCACCATCCCCCCAACCACTATGCCATTCCCCAACCCCCGGCTCCTATGCTTGCGCCCCATCATCGCCAGACGGACCCCGCGACCCACCCCCCTACCTTGGCGAACCCCACAACCCCCCACCCCCACCCCAACTAGTGCTGCTCCTTCACACCCCACAGCCTCCCTTCCCTATGGTCGAACTCCCTCCCCGCCCCTCCCCCCTTCCTCCCAACTAGTGGCTCCATGCTCTCGTGGCCACTGGCATGTGCCGACGGGGGCGTCGAATGCCGCTCGCAGGTGGCCCGACCAACCAAAAAAAAATAGACCGATGACGGATGGAAAGCGATGGCGGATCGTACCTAAGGGGGAACAGGAGTCACCAGTGACGGTCAATGGAAACCATGGTGGAGCTCGGGAAAGCAATGGTGAAGCCGACTGATGGAAGTCCGGGAATAGGGGAAGTCGGGAGGAAATGCGAAAACCCAAAACGCACGCAGACGAAAGTGACAGTAAAATCCCACCACCATATATTGATTGGACTTTTAGCGATGCAAGTTATTTTTCATCACTAATAATCATTTATTCACTAATAAAACCCTCGACGGGCTACGTGGAGCTCCACCTCTGCATCCACCCCACATCCACATCAGCTTCGGAGGCACATACTCCTTCCATCACATCGACCTCGATTTCGGCTTCGGCTTCGTAGGTACATCTTCCTCCCACCGACACATCTGAGACTCTATCGATAGCCATGTCTCTGGCATAAACTCCACCCATTGATCTAGCTCCACCGGCATCCACGTCGCATGATCCCAATGAGAGTAGATTTTATTATATCAATTATTTATTTATTTATTTTTATATAGTTATTACATACTCTTATATATTCATAATGTATTTTCATTGCAGATGCACATCCAATAAGATATTTTGCGATTCCACATGCATGCCGCATGTGTAAAACTGCCAGCATCAGGTCATGATAGAGTATGATCAAGAGGAGAGGCTAGTAATGGAGACCGCATGGGAGATGCATTTCTTTTTCAGAGTGCTTGTGAGGCGATCCGACATCATTCCCGTAATGCCCATAAACTGGTGATTGATGGACCCCGATGTCAATGATCGAGTGTGGGAGGAGATTTAGGTAAGTGTATCTTAATTATATATATGCATGTGATATATTTACACTATTTGATTAGAATAATTTCGTAACTGACTCCTGATAATTTTATACAGAGAAGGTATGACTTCTCAAATCATGAGAGGGTTCGAAATATCCGACTGTAGAAGATTGAAGAATTATACCAGAACTATAAAGTCAAGCTCTCTACAGAGGATGGCTAGAGTACCGTAAGGATATTGAGGAGGAGCTTGTTTCTTGGATCCAAGACTGTCCCTTGAGTCAGTGGGAGGGAATGGTCAGGCATTGGAGGAGCTAGGACTTTCAAATTTAATTTGTAACTTATTTTTCATTATACTGATAATTATATTTGATTTTAACTTATGTAATTTAAATACTTTTTAGACTGTATCTTGTTAGAATTAGGAGAATCATATTGCTCAAAAGTACATGCACACTCTCGATCGTGAGTCTATAGCCAGTCGTGTGCATAGAGAGGTAATGAATTCAGATTCTTTAGTTTACAAGTTATTAAGTTGTTATTTTTTTATGTATTTCTAACAAGCTGATTGATTATTATAGCTGATGAGAGAGGGATGATACTCATCCATAGCCCTATTTTTCGATCGAGTCATACGAACAAGAAGGGCAGATGGATGAATGTCGCGATCGGAAGGATTTTTATAAGTAATAACTAGAGTATGATTAGTATTATAGCATTTCTTATGATATTTTATTTGAATTTGCAATTACAAGAGCAGTTAGATGCACTTACGAGTGAGGGTTCGGACACCTCTAGTCCCCATAACCATTTGTCTCATGTCTTGGGACCTGAGCACTCTGGAAGAATTCATTGCAGGCCCAAACATATGTCGATGAGCTACTAGTCTAAGGCGAGTATCTTCTCACATGCTTCTGGGGTTGTCAGTCAGAAGCAGCTTGACGAGGTCTTAGTGCAAGCAGCTCAGGCTTAGGAGTGCACATCTCATGCTCAGGAGTGTGCATCTCAGCAATAGAGTATCATGTCTGTTACAGTGAGTCAGCTCTCCACTCATTTTGGAGCAGATTTATCGAGCATTCAAGATATGTTGGCTAATGTTTCAGCTCCAGCCCCTCCAGCTCCAATCCCAGCCTCTCCAATTCTTGCTCTAGCCCCTCCTGCTCTAGCTCCAGCCCCTCCCGGTCCTGCTTCAGCCCCTTCTGATGATGATGAGATATTTAGAGAGGAAAATTTTGATTTAGAAGATTTTTAATGTATTTTATTTTTATTTAAAAAATATTATAATATAATTTGATCAGTAATATAATTTGAGTATTTAAGATATATTTCTATATTATTATTGAGTTTTATGTGAAATTTTTGATTGTTGTAAGTTTTAATTTGAGTAATTATATATTGAATTGTGTCTATCAAGTAAAAAATGATAAATTTAAGCGGTTGGAAAGTTACTACTGCAAGAAAAAAAGGTTATGACGGTGGTTGTGAACCGCTATCGTAGGCTAAAAAATCACTGCCATAGCCTACAGCAGCAGTTACACAACTATTGCTGTATCTGTACCAACTGCTGCCATTGGTTCGTGCCAACTGCTGCCATAGAGATCTATGATAGTGATTGGACAACCGCTGCCATAATCTATGACAATAGTTTCATAACCACTGCTATACAATTTAATGCAGCGGTTATATAACCACTGCTATATACTCTATAGTAGTGGTTAAATAATCGCTACTATAGAAAAAGTATAGCAGCGGTTGTATAACGCTGCTATAGATTCTACAGCAACGGTTAACTAACCGCTATGATAGCTTCTATAGCAGTGGTTGGTAAATTGTTGCTATATTGCAAGCTATAGCAGCGATCGAATAACTGTTGCTATACCCGATATATGATAGCGATTATATCAACTGCTGCAACAACGGCTGCCATAGACCTATAGCAATGGCGACAGTGACAACGATTATGGAATCGCTGCTATAGGCTATGATAGTGATTTTTTTATAGTAGTAGTGAATGCATCAATCCGACGATTGCTGAAGGTGAGGAAGAAGAAAAAGGGAGATGTTTCGGTGGTGGATCGATCAGAGGAATAGTGGGGTTTAAGAAGAAGAGGGAAAGAAATAGATAAGCTTGATCTTCCTTGGATTAGGCTAATTGTTCGCTGGCGTAACCCATCCAAACATCCTTTGGCGGTCCCTCGCCGGTGTATGGCACTCCTCCAGCACTCTCGCATCCTTATCCTCATCCATGGCATGTGGTCGGGCAGGGGTTGAGGTTCCCCTATTCCGATTGAATTCTCTCTCCCCCCCTTTTTTTGTTGAATTGGGTCTGTTTGGACTAAGAACTGGACTGATTCTCACACTCTGAAGAGCAGAATGCATCGACCGCAGCAGCCTTCTCAGACCTCAGTTTCTTCTCCCATTGTTTCACCATGGTACTTAGGCCCTCTGATAGATGAGCCTCGACATCACTCCAAGTTTTCATGACCTCAGCCTCCAACGATTGGATTTTTGGCCTTTAAAGATCAATTCTCCTTCTCCACCATCGTCTTCGTAGCCAAAGCCTCGTCCACCTTCTTAGAAACCTAGGCGGCTTCAACCTTAACCCAAGTAGCTCGACTCATGGCCTCATTAGAAGTTTGTCGAGCCTCTTTCAAAACCTCTACAAAATGGTGCACATAGTGGATGAGCTAGAAAAAAGGAGGTCAGAAAAAAAAGTAGAGAGGCAAGAAAGAGAATTTTCTAAACCTACCTGAAGAAGGGAGTTGTAGAAATTCTTGATGTGATACCCCGACCCTTCGCATCGAGGGCATCGATATCGGCCTGCATGATCGCGGCTCGAAGAAGATCACAGGCGATGTGGTTATTCGTAAAACTCAACCTCTAATCCCGGGGCCCTTGATTGAGCTAAGCTAAGAGCTTTTGAGAAGTTGTGATGGGGGAATTGGATGGCCGCAGAGACATACATATTAGATTTGTGTTCGAGAAGTCAATTGTTGGCTGACACATTATGTAATTTCAAGACCTAAATTTGTACTTATAATCTTTTTATTATCAATAAAAAATTTTTCATTCCAATCATATTAATGTATCCATGATTTGTCCTAAAAATTAACAAAGATAATTTTTGTATATTTTTAAAGTGTTAAGAATTTGAAATATATATTAATTAGTGGTTAATTTTTAAATACTTTCGATCAAAAGATCATCACTGAGAATAGTGATCAATCTATTTGAGATTGATGTATGGTTCACCTCTCTTGTGGGCAGATGAGTCTCAGATCTGCAGTATAGAGACACTAGGGTAAAGGTATGGATGGTTGTTAGAGAATAATTTACACTAAACGTGACCAACATGAGAACCACATGGATGTCTACTCACCCATCGATGATTTTCTCAATGCTGCAGTGGTGTGAGTGGTCTTTTGACCTGCGGTGTCATTGGCTATTGGCAACGAGGCTATTGGGTTTGACTATATATTTTCTTGATCTCTAATCATTCGGATCCTTGCTATGTATGTTGGCTTCAATAGGTTCAGATTCGCTATTTAGAGTAGGATGTACCTAGATGGAATCTATCGATCTTGGTAGAAAAGGAGAAGTCCTATGTGATTTGCAAGATTGAGTTCAGAAAGTCTTTGGCCAAAGCAAGTGTGAATATTGAAAAAGAATTTTCACAGGATTCATAAATGAATTTGAGTCGAGCTAATCTTGCATATGACTGACAATGAGATCTGACGAGTTCTCCATGACCTCTGTCAAGTCAAAACTCATGATAGAAGACTGAATCATACGATAACTGCACCTAAGAGTTCGTACTTTCATTCTACTGGGTTGCCACTACATACTGTTAGGTATCACTGATGGATTGTGAGACTCATCGGACGTCGTCTTGATAATCAATAGCCCTCGAAGGATAGAATTGAAAATATTTCAATCCATCAAAAAAAGTTTCGATGATATTGTGATGAAGATCATAATATATCTCACTATTAGATAGAATGAAACTTATAGGATCACACATTAAGGAATTTAATCTCAAATTTGTTAATTAAACTTATGAAGTTTTAATTGGATTAGGATTTATTGAAATCCTATTAGGTTTATGAGAACCATGCTAGCACATGGTTAAATCTAATTCTTCTCGAGACTTCGATTTGATCAAGTCCATAGCTTTGAACCTAATCTAAATCCATTTGAATTTAATTGAACTCTTAATTATGAGCTCGAGAAGATTTAATTAAGTCAATTAGTTGACATAATTATCCTAATATTATCTCTTCTTTATATCTTAATTATCTCTAAGTGTGCATGTGGAATAGATAGAAAGATGGGAGGTACAATCTTCTCTTTTTGGCAAGATCAAGGGGCGCCAACCCTCTGAATTTGGCAAGTGGAGCTTGCCTCCTTCTTGAGGTTTGGCATGGAGGAGAGAGAGTGGGGCCACACCCCCTCTCATTTGGCAAGAAACCCCTTAAGGGGTGCTAAGTGTTGGCGTCCCAAACTACCTGCCCTATAGAGATAGGGCGCCACTTGTACCAACCTAAAGGGGCTAATTATTTATCAATTATATCTGATTTTAATTAAAATAAATTAGATTAAAAAGGTAGAAGATTCTTATGAGATAAGGTTCTACCTTTTTAAGATAATTAGGTTTCTGTTATGTGTCAGGGTAGTGCCTATATAAAGAGCATGTCTCTGGGGTTTCAAAGTAATAGAGTTTTTGTGAAACAAATCTCTCTCTCTCCCTTCTCCATGCCTCCTCTCCTCTCTCTGTTCTCTTCCACGCCCAAGGGTTGGGCATTTCCTTTTCACATGCCAAGAGGTAGTGGTGATTTATCTTCAAGAACGAAGAACGAGGAGAAGAAGAAGAAGGCTGCAGATCAAGGAGTTGATCCCGTGGTCCAAATCAAGATGTCGATCTAAGATCTCAAGGCTAAGATTCTTCTTGAAAGAAGACTTTTCTATGAGAAGATTAGTTCAAGATTGATCTCGATGGATATCCGTAGAGGCTGGATACGTGTGCGGCTCGAGCATCTATGAATCCGTGATCATCAGAAGTGGTGAATATCTATCCATGCCAAAGTAATGAGATCTGATCTCATACTTATCTCTCAATTCTAGATTATATATATATATTTCTCTTGAACTTGGATAGCATTAGATTTGATCTTATGCATGTGGGATTAAAGGGTTTAACCTATTTTGTTTTCCATTAAGTTTCAAAAAAGTTTTAAAATTTACACATGCTGCCTACCCGATTTCTAACAGTAGTATCAGAGCCATAAATTTTTTAAAATATATATAATCTAATTTTTAGATTAGATCTGAAAGTTTTAATGATTTAAAATCAATTTTATGCTGATATAAGGTTATTCTGGTATAGGGTTTACCCCTTATATTGCAAAAGTTATCCTAGCACAAGATTGATCGATTTTGAAAACTATTTTTAAAGTAATTAAATCAAATCTTTTAGATCTGAAAGTTAGCATATGTGATATATTTAATTTTAAATTTAGATCTGAAATTAGAATGATTAAAAGTTCACATCAAATTGATATAAGGTTGTCCTGATATAGGGTTTACCTCCTATATTGTAAAGGTTATCCTAGTTTGATGTGAATCAATTTTTAAAAAGATATTTTTAAAATATTTTAATCATTATTTCAGATCTGATTTTATATATATTTGATATGTGTAAATTTAGTTTTAGATCTAAAATTTGATGTATATATGACACATATTTAATTTAGATCTAAAACTACATATATTTGATATATGATATTAGGTTTAGATCTGAAATAGTTTCAAGATCATAAGCTACTAATTACATACAATAAAATATAATCTAAAAATTATTTTTAGATCTAAAATTATGTTGTTGCATGTAGGTATGGGTTGAATAAATTAGGTCTAAGTGATCAAACTGTAATTAGGGTCTAATTGATTAGATCAGGCTAGAACTCATTTTCGATTTTGAGCAGTTGATTGAACCTAATCAATGGCTGATTAGGATTAGATCAAAGGAGCTCAAAATTGAGTTTAGTTGTAGTTGGTCGCATCGATTCATATTTTGATATGAGTTGATTGATTCAAGATCGAATTTGGCTCAATGGTTCGGGCCCATTTCAATAGGTTAACCTAATCAATTCTAATCGATTAATTTGATGTCTCAGGCAAGTATTTAGATGGTGGTTATTTAATTAGTTCCGTTGTCTAATCTGATCAATTCTGATTGGTGTCTAAGAAAAGCAATGAGGGGACCCCACGCATCTTAACTTCCCTGGCCATTTTAGGAGATTCAGTTTCGTGTTAGGTTACCTGTTAACTCAAGTTCATCTATGCCAATTAGGATGGTTAGACATATTGATATACTGACCTAATATAATTAGTCGGATGTCAGATCTGCTGATTTAAAAGAGTTTCAAACCCAAATCTTCTCATTAAATATTAAGTCTAAAGGTCTTCCATCATTGTAGAGATGTGGGTATCTTTCTGACGTTGATCATTCTCGACTGATTATATATTGAAGTTTTATAATTTCGTACATGCATGTTTTACAAAACAAGTATGCAGTAGAATTTTAAAATTTTTCAGATTAAATCTAATTTAATCTAAGCATGTATAAGATCAAATCTTCAAACCATAAACAGGATCATCATATGTGAGATAAGATTCAGATATAGAAATCAAATAGAGAAAAATAAATATAAAAGCATACCTGGACATGGATCAATCTTCAATGCGAATAGATGATCATGGATGTCCTTCAAAGATCTCTTTTAGCCGCACAAGCATCCGACCTCTACGGGTATCCACATGAGACTCTGATCTGATCAAAAGCCTTTTGATCTAACCGGGGTGCTAGCTCCCTTGCAGAGATTGCAACTTAACAGTTGAAAATTTTTTTTGCTCCTAAGATACTCTTAGAGAACAAGAAGTTATAGGAGGATCTTGATCTCTACGCTAGAGATCATGAGAAGAATCCTTTCTTCGCTTTTCTTCCTAAAATCTATGCACCAAATCTCTATAATAGAGATATAATAATTTTATCCAACTTTTAGACAAAGAAAAAAGGAGATATCCATGTCTAAATATGGACAAGAAGTAGAGAAGAAGATATCCTAACAACCAACTCTTGATTGTGTAAGAAAGAAAGGATCAAATCTATCTCACCTTGCACCACACCCATGCACGCCGTCCCACCTTTTTTTCTTGACTTTTTCTCATGCCTTTTCTTCTGATTTTGGACATCTCAACCTGATGCAAATCTCTCTCTCAACATCCCAAGAGGTGGTTATTTATAGGCCAATAGAGGAGTCCTAGATTGGGTAGGAGATAGAGTCCATGTAGCCTTGGACTCTTCTTAATTTGTGCCGCCCAACTCTTATCCATATTCACCAAGGTTTACATGATGATTAAGGGAGAAAATCCCTTCTTTCTTACACACATAAAAGGGGAGAAAGATGGGCATCCAATCTGGTTTGGCGTGGGATTTTTGTGGCGCACATATTCAAGGTGGCATGGGACTCCTATGGTGCATGGAATCAAGGAGTTTGAATCACATGGGACTCTTCATTTAAATGGCTGTTTTAAACCCAATTAAATCTCAATGAATCCTAATCAAATTAGGATTAGATTAGACTCAAATAAATAGGAATCCAAATCTGATTTGGAGTCTAATTAATTTAGATTAGATATCTCCTAATTGGAGGAGGAGTCCTAATCCAATTGGATTTTTTTTTTGTGCTTGAGTTAAATTTAATTTTTAATCCTAATCCAATTAGAATTTAATGCATCCAAAAAAATGAGGATTCTTAGTCCAAATAAAAATTCATATATCCTAGTCTAATTAAAAATTGGGTCAAATTCAAATCCTAATTCAATTGGGGTTAATCATTCGATCTTTTTGGGGTTATCCCATAACCCAATTGGGATTGATCAAATCAAACCCATAATGAGTAAAATTAAATCCAATCAAATTGAACTTGATGCAAGCCCCATTGCTCAATCAAATTGAGTCAATTAGCAATCCTATTACTAATTAATCATTCTACAACTTACTAACTCTTTAGTGAGTTACATAATGCAACATTTACATTGGATCAATTATCAATCAAATTGATAATCAAATCTTGTTAAGATTCATAATCGTAATTCAACCATCTGATCAGTTAAAAGTCTCTTTTATGTGTGACCCCATAGGTTCTATTCTGTCTGGTAGTGAGATATATTGTGATCTTTATCACAATATTATTGAAACTCCTTTCAATGGATTAGAATAATTCCAACTCAGCTGGTCAAGGATCATTGATCATTAAGATGATCCTCATGAGTCTCACAATCTACTAGTGACACCTAGCAGTATATAGTGACAATATAGTGGAATAAAATATGAACCTCTAGGTGTAGTTAACGCATGATACAGTCCCTCTATCGTGAGTCCTAACTAGATGGCAAATCATGGATGAATCATCAAACCTCAACATTGGTCATATGATAGATTCAATTAGCTCGAGTTTCTATGTGATTTTATGAAAATTCTTTTCCATCAATCATACTGCTATAGTCATAGACTTAAGGACTCAGCCTCTTAAATTTCATAGGGCTACTTCCTTTTGCTAGGATCGATAGATCCCATCTTGATGTACACCCCACTCCTACAGTGGACCAACTATCACCAACATCCACTACAAGGGCTCTTTGAGACCCATGTTGATGTGTCAGTCAAACTTCAGCAGCCTCACTGTGAGCAGTAGTGTTATCTCAGATCAAAAGATCAGTCATACAACTGCACCATCGAGAAAGTCACTAACGAGAGAGCAGACATCCATATGACTTCTCGTATTGATCACGCTCAGTGCTAGTTGTCCTCTAACAACCACCTGCACTCTTGCTTCAGTATCTCTACACTGCAAACTCGAGACCCATCTGTCTGAAGAAAGTGATTCGTGAACTGATCTGTCCGGATCAATCATCATCCCCATAATGATCCTATGATCAGGAGTAATTTAAAAATTAATCATCAATAACGCATGTCTCAAATTCTCAACTCTTTGAGAATATGTGTCATTATCTTGTTAATCTCTTGGATGATTCATGGATACATAAACATGAATGATAATATAACTGCTTAATAAGTATAAAATTATGTCTTAGAGATATGAAATATATCAGCCAAGATTGGCTTCTAGGGCATACATCCAACATTACAGTGGTTCAATTGCATCGGGAAGGTACAGCCACTCCATTGACATTTGATGTCCTGGGATAGAGATGGGGTTGGATCTAATAACTGTTAGGTGAGGATCCCAATGATAGCTTTATATCTGTTGGTGAATGATGGGTCTGATTTAACTAAGAAATTTATCAATAACTGTTAGGTGAGGCCACAAGACTTAGGGACCAAGCCCACTACATCTTACTTAGTGAAGCAATGGACAAAGTATTGTCCACTCATTGGTCTGTACTTATCAATAACTGTTAGATGAGATATGTATAGATTAATGAAATCACAGTACCCACTTAAAATTGATCGTGTATAGATTTTTGTTTCTCCACCCAAGGAGTATGGGAGATTCGAGAAAATAGTGAGAGCTTTTGTTTATTTTTAAAGTCTCTAAAATAAATAATCTTATAAGTATAAATATCTAATTAGAAACTATTCTTTCTACAGAAAACCATATCGAGTTCAAACTCCTTCATCCAAATCCTCGATACAAATAAGTTGACCGACACCAATTACAAAGACGGGCTCTAAAATCTGAGAATTGTTCTCAGCTTCAAAAAATTTACCCATGTCCTAAACCAAAAAATACCTACGTTACATGCTCGCCCATCCACTGATCAATGAGCTACACTTGAGAAGTGGACGGATGAAGATAACAAGACAAAGTGTTACATCTTAGCATTCATGTCTAATTATCTTCAATAACAGCATGAAGATATGAGAACTATCCGAGAGATGCTGACTCACCTGCAAGAGTTATATGGTGAGCAGAGTCGCATAGCTCATTTTGAGGTCTCCCAGAGACTTTTTAGAGTGAAGATGCATGATGGACAGTTTGTCAACAATCATTGTCTGACAATGATCATGGACATAGAGGAGCTTCAGAAGCTCGATATGAACATGAACAAAGAATTACAGGTAGATCTGATCCTCCAGTCTCTTCCTGATTTATATGGGTAGTTCATCATGAACTACCATATGAATAAAATCAATGCCACTTTGCCTGAGTTATTGAATATGCTGGTGACTACAGAAGGTACCTTGAAGAGTTCAAGGGGCACAGTTCTAGCTGTAGAGCGAGCTTCCTCCAAAAAAAAATCTTCTTTTAAGAAAAAAAAAGCTCATGAAGAAATAGAAGAACGAGGCCAAACCCAAGAAATAGGTTTCGAAGAAGACTGACGACAAAGAAAAGTGTTTCCATTATAACGTCGAAGGCCACTGAGAAGGAACTGTCCAGCCTACCTAGCGACTGTCAAGAGCAGGAAGAAGGATGGGTCTTCTGAAGGTATGTCTGAATTACTCGTTATTGAAACTAATCTAACAATTTCTTCTTCTTCTAGTTAGGTTCTAAATTCTGAATCAAGTGCTTATTTGTGCACTTTTATGCAGGGTCTTGAAGAAGTAAGGGGGCTGAGGGAAGGTGAGATCACTCTTCGGATCGGTAATGGAGCAAGGGTTGCTGTTGTGATCGTTTGAACCTACCTTCTGTGACTACCGTTAGGACTTAGTTTACTTTTGAAAGACTGTTATTATGTACCTATAGTCAGTAGAAATTTAGTTTCTATCTCTGTGCTAGCACATGATAATTATAATTTTCATTTCAATAAAGATATGTATTCAATTTATTTTGAAAATAAAATTGTTGTTCGTGCTTTCTTGATTGACAGTCTTTACCATTTGCATACGGATGTGAGTGTAAATATTAACGAGTAAATAGTGAATGACATAGGGTCTAAGAGATCTAGAGACAGAATTAGCCAAAAATATCTATGGCACCTTAGGCTGCCATATTGGAGAGGATAGAATCAACAAACTGGAGAAAGATGATCTTCTGAGATATTTACTTTTTAATTTTATCTAATTTGTGAATCGTGTTTTCAAAAAAAATGATCAAGCTGTCCTTTGTGGGACAAGGAGAAAGGACCACTGAGATATTAACTTTGGTAAACACTGACGTGTGTAGTCCATTCGATGTACAAGTCAGGGATGGCTATATCTACTTTATAACCTTTATTGATGTTTATTCATGGTATAGATTCGTGTATCTGATGCACCGAAAGTTTGAAGCCTTTGAAAAATTCATAGAGTTCAGACATGAAGTAGAAAAATAGATCGAAAAATTTCTAAAGATTCTTCGATCAGATCGAGGAGGAAAATATCTCAGTGAAGAATTTTGAGACTATCTCAAGGATAATGGTATAGTCTCATAGTGGATACCTCTAGAGACATCTCAGCTCAATGAAATATCCAAAAGGAGGAATCAAACCTTATTAGACATGGTTCGATCCATGATGAGCTTCACAGACCTTCCTATCTTTCTCTGGGATATGCTTTATTTTCTGTGATTCATCTTTTGAATCGGATTCCCTCTAAATCCGTTTCTACCACACCATATGAGTTAGGCATGGTAAGAAGCCAACTCTTGGGTACCTCAAGATTTGAAGATGTTTGGCTCATGTCAAGCGACAGCAGACGGACAAGTTAGAGGCTAGATCCTTTAGGGCTCGTTTTATAGAATATCTTGAAGAAATCATGGGATATTACTATCTTTCTAAGGATTACAATATGATTGTGAGCCATCATGCCGTATTCTTAGAAAAAGAGTTTATCCAAGATAGAGGCAGTAGGAAGAAGATTGAGCTCGAAGAGAAAGTCTCTGAAGAGCATCGAGTCCAAAAACCTGAACCCAATAATGAGCCAGTAGATGTGATACCTTTTTCATCTCGTAGATCAAATAGGATCTCCCATTCTCCTAAAAGATACTTAAGGTATTCTTACAGAGGATTTAGAGCAAGCATTCCTTATGGGAGATAGGGACATTAGAAATGATTCCAAAACCTACGATGAGGCAATGTTAGATGTAGACCCCGAGAAATGGATGGAAGCGATGAAGTCAGAAATTGACTCCATGCATTCCAACAAGGTTTGATCCTTAGAAGATCCATCTGAAGGTATTGTACCTATTGGGTATAAATGGATTTACAAAAAAAAAATTAGGTCGGATGGTAAGGTAGAGACCTATAAGATAAGACTAATTGCGAAAGGTTATAGTCAATACAAAGGTATTGACTATCATGAAATCTTTTCATCCGTTATCATGCTGAAATCGATTCATACTCTGCTTGCGATAGCAGCCTTTCATGATTATAAAATCTGACAGATGAATGTGAAAACTATCTTTCTAAATAGATATTTTGAAGAAAATATCTATATAGAGCAGCTTCTGGGTTTCACGTTCAGTGATAGTGATCACAAGGTCTGCAAGCTATAGAGGTCCATATATGGACTCAAGCAAGCATCTTAGAGTTGAAACACTCACTTCAATGATGTAATCAAAATATTTGATTTCATAAAAAATGAGGAAAAGCCATGTGTGTACAAAAAAGTCAGTGAGAGTGCTGTCATATTTCTCGTATTGTATGTGGATGACATCCTCCTGATTGAAAGTGATATTTTCATACTGACGTTGGTCAAAGTATGGTTGTCGAAAGAGTTCGTCATGAAAGACCTAGGAGAAACTTCCTACATTCTTAGTATAAAGGTCTATAGGAATAGATCTAAGAGAATGATAGGACTCTCACAGCATATGTACATAGAGAAGGTACTGAAAAGGTTAAGCATGAAAAACTTTAAGAGGGATCTTTTGCCCATTAGACACGGCATTCATCTCTCCAAAAAAATGTATCCTGATACACCTGAGGAGATCCAGTGCATGAGCAATATCCCTTATGCTTCGGCAATAGGGAGTCTTATGTATGCCATGTTATGTACATATCCTGATATAGCAGTTGCCGTGAGTATCACAAGTAGATATTAGGCAAATCCAGGTGAAGAACACTGGATTGCTGTTAGAAATATCCTTAAGTACGTGAGAAGGACTAAGGATTTGATGTTGATCTTTGATAGAGGATCGGAGCAAAAAGTTAAGAGATATATCGATTCAGACTTTATGACTGATGTGGACGATAGAAAGTCTACATCAAAGTATATCTTCTTATGTAATGGTGGTGTAGTTAGCTGAAAGAGTTTCAAGCAGCCGATCATTATAGATTCGATCATGGAAGTCAAGTACATCGCCGCCTCTAAAGCTGCTAAGGAAGTCTTTTGGTTCAAAAAGTTTATTGCGGAATTGGGTGTGATGACATCAGATGTCATGACACTGTACTGTGACGACAACGACGCCATAGCCTTTGCTAAGGAGTCCAGATCTCACCAGAAATCCAAGCACATAGAGCGACGATTTCACATCATATGTGAATACCGCGAGAAGAAGTTCGTCGAGGTACAAAGAATCGACTCGCCACTGAACGTGACGGATCCGCTGACCAAGCCTGTCAGCTAGTAGAAGACTGAAGCTCACCTTGAGAAGATGAATCTTAGGTATATAGCTAATTGGCTTTAGGTCAAGTGGGAGTTTGTTAGATGTGTGTCCTAGAAGCCAATTGTTGACTGACACATTATGTAATTCCAGGGCCTAAATTTGTACTTGTAATCTTTTTATTATCAATAAAAAAATTTTTCATTCCAACCACGTTTATGTGTCCATGATTTGTCCTAAAAAATAACAAAGATAATTTTTGTATATTCTTAAAATGTTAAGAATTTGAGACATACATTAATTAGTGGTTAATTTCTAAATGCTTCCGATCAAAGGATCGTCACGGAGGACAGTGATCAATCTATTTGAGATTGATGCACTGTTCACCTCCCTTGTGGGCAGATGAATTTTGGATTTGCGTTGTAGAGACACTAGGGTGAAGGTGCGGTGGTTGTTGGAGAACAACTTGCACTGAGCGTGACCAACATGAGAACCACATGGATATCTATTCACTCATCAGTGATCTTCTCGATGCTACAGTGGTGTGAGTGGTCCTTTAATCTGCAGTGTCATTGGCTATTCTCAGCGAGGCTACTGGATTCGACTACACGTTCTCTTGGTCTCTAGCCATTCGGATTCTTGCTGTGTATGTTGGCTTCAGTAAGTTTAGGTTCGCTGTTTAGAGTAGGATGCATCTAGATGGAATCTATTGATCTTGATAGAAAAAGAGAAGTTTTATGCGATTTATGAGATCGAGTTCAGAAAGTCTTTGGCCAAAGCAAGTGTGAATACTGAAAAAGAGTTTCCACAGGATTCACAAATGAACTCGAGTCGAGCCAATCTTACATATGACTGACAATAGGGTCTGACGAGTTCTCCATGACCTCTGTCAAGTCGGGATTCATGATAGAATGACTGAATCATACAATAATTGCATCTAGAAGTTCGTACTTTCATTCTATTAGGTTGCCACTACATACTGCTAGGTGTCACTGATGAATTATAAAACTCATCGGGTATTGTCTTGATGATCGATGATCCTCAAAGGATAGAATTAAAAATATTTTAATTTATTAAAAAGAGTTTTGATGATATTATGATGGAGATCACAATATATTTCACTACCAGATAGAATGAAACCTATGGAGTCACACATTAAGGGATTTAATCTCGAATTTGTCAATTGAACTTATGAAGTTCTAATTAGGTTAGAATTTATTAAAATCTTATTAGGTCTATAAGAACCATGCTAGCACAGAGTTAAACCTAATTCTTTCCGGGACTTCGATTTGATCAAGTCCATAGCCTTAAACCTAACTTAAATCCATTTGGATATAATTGAGCTCTTAATTGTGAGCCCAAGAGGATTTGATTAAGTCAATTAATTAACATAATTATCTTAACATTATCTCTTCTTTATCTCCTAATTATCTCTAAGTGTGCATGTGGAATAGATGGAAAGATGGGAGGCGCAATCTTCTCTTTTTGGCAAGACCAAGGGGTGCCAACTCCCTGAATTTGGCAAGTGGGGCTCGCCCCCTTCTTAAGGTTTGGCATGGAGGAGAGAGAGTGGAGCCACGCCCCCTCTCATTTGGCAAGAAACCCCTTAAGGGGCGCCAAGTGTTGGTGCCCCAAACTACCTGCCCTATAGAGATAGGGCACCCCTTGTACCTACCTAAAGGAGCTGATTATATACCAATTATATCTGATTTTAATTGAAATAAATCAGATTAAAAAAGTAAAGAATTCTTATGAGATAAGGATCTACCTTTTTAAGATAATTAGGTTCCTATTATGTGTCAGGGTAGTGCCTATATAAAAAGCATGTCTCTAGAGTTTCAAAGTAATAGAGTTTTTGTGAAACAAATCTTTCTCTCTCTCCCTTCTCCATGCCTCCTCTCCTCCCTCTGTTCTTTTCCACGCCCAAGGGTTGGGCGTTCGCTTTCCACATGCCAAGAGGTAGTGGTAATTTATCTTTAAGAGCGAAGAACGAGGAGAAGAAGAAGAAGACTACAGATCAAGGAGTTGATCTCGCAGTCCAGATCAAGATGTTGATCTAATATCTCAAGGCTAAGATTTCTTCTACGAGGAGATTAGTTCGAGATTGATCCTGATGAATATCCATAGAGGTCGGACACGTGTGCGGCTCGAACATCTACGAATCCATGATCATCAAAAATAGTGAATATCTATCCATGCTAAGGTAATGAGATCTGATCTCATACTTATCTCTCAATTCCATATTATATATGTATTTTTCTTTAAAACTTAGGTAGCATTAGATTTGATATTATACATGTGGGGTTAAAGGGTTTAACCTATTTCATTTTTCACTGCATTTCAAAAGATTTTGAAATTTATACATACTGCCTACCTGATTTTCTAATAATACACACCGAGATTCGAGGAGTTGACGAACTTTAGAGCGATGAAGATGCAGAGGAAGGGGGGGTCGATTCTCCTAGAGCTGCCAACTTGAGAGACGCAATGAGCTGGACTCCAGAAGAAGGCTTCTTCCTTAGAGGACCCCGAGTTGGTGTTTGAGAAGCCTCGGTAGTGGGTTGAGCAAGGACAGCTTTGGTTTGGCCCATTTAGGAGTAGAAGCCCCGATCAAGGTCTTTTTCTCTTAGTAGTTTGATGAAGAGCTTCAATATCGTTAGGCTTCATATTTAAAAAATGAAAAGGTCAGTCGAAAAAAACTAAGAGAAAAATATTGAGTAAGATTGACTAACTCTAGGGTCGGCTAAACTCAACTCGACTTTATATAATATCTCTTTTGAAAGGAGCCTAGAGAGAGGAGCAGCATAGTTGCAAATGAACTTTAGGGCCTCTTCGGCATTAAAAAGCACTAAAGCCTTAATTGATGACCTTCGAGGTCGACCCCACGACATGTCAAAGTCCTAAGATTGCTTGATTGACGCAAAGAAGTAGCGCTTTTTCTAATTATGGACCGAGGAAGAAGTGCCTCAGAAGAGATGCCGCCTAGACCGAGGAGAGGCATACCACCATCCGACCTCTTTAGGATATTTCTTGAATGAGAAACATGCCCTGAAGAGGTAGATGATCGATGCGACCTCGAGGAGGAGACAATGCATGATAAAAGCTATAATCAGGTGCCATGAGTTTGATGCCACACAAGAATATATGATCTGAAAGGTCCTAAGCAGTTCAATAATAAAAAAAATGAAGAGGTAATCTGAGGCCTGCTTTCAAGAACTCTTCATAAAGCCCGATCCAACCCTGGGAAGGCAAGGTGATTTGGTCCTCAGGACCGGCGAGCTCCAGTTTAAATTTTGGAGGAATTTGATACCTAAGTCGTAGTATTTCTAAGTCCACTTGGATGAGGACAGAGGCCATTCGAAAGGGGCTGAAGCTAAGCACCTCTCTTACCTCAGAACCATCCAAGGAACACCTGATGGTGGATGCAGGGTCCTCATCAGTCTATTTACCATTCGAGGATTAGGTGAACAATGTTGAGCTCAACATACTCATCCTTAAAATGCACAAAAAAAAGAAAAAGATGAGAGGACTAACTTAAGGAGAGGATGACCGAGTAAACCAAGGGCCAGACTTCGAGGTCAGATGTCAGAGCTTGGGTACGGTTGAAGAAGATCGAAACTACTGATGGCTATTGCTGGAGCTTGCTAAGAATCGCCTAAAGGGCTCACCTCACTGTTCCAAAATAGTGAAAGGTGAAAATGGGATGACCAAGGGTGAAACATTGTCTATTTATAGGAGGTTGGATGGTTCCAAAATCTGATGGTGGTTCATCTAGCCACTACTGATATTTGCCAAGTGGCAGCATTGGATTAGCCATGGCAAGGCTCATGCAGATCCGATGGCTCAATGGCTTGGATTAAAGGATTCGATCCGTTGGTGGGGTAGATTTTCGACGTGTGTGAGACTCAGAGAATGCTTCGCATGACTGCTCATCAAATCAACCTTGACTTCGGATTCATACTTTCTTCGACCGACCTCAGTACAAACTCGGACTCGAGAGTGGGGGGCATCTGTTGTAGACTACCACCTCAACCTCGATTGATCAAGTCCTCAGCTTTTTTCGAAGACCTTTGGATTTCGGACTCTGGTGGGTATAAAGATGTGGAGCCAATTTCAATCGGCCCAAGGATATCAGACATGAAAACCAGAATGGGCAAGCCTATAGAGACACCTTACGGACAGTAGCTTGGACCTTAGCTTTGACCAAGGTACCCGGACCTTGGCTTTAACCGAGGTGTTCATGCTCATGCTTTGGCCACGGATGAAGTACTACGAGATCAGTTGAAGCCGACTTTGAGAAGGTGCATATGAGGCAGTAACTTTCATTGGGAAAAGTCTGCCACGTTCACGATTTTGAAAAATCTAGATAAAGAAAGAGATCACCATAATCAAATCATGCTCCGAACAAAAATAATCGTGCCAGTTCGATCCATGCACAATAACTAAAAATTGATCAGTCTTTGGCATGCACAACTCTAATTCCTCATTTATAAATAGAGGAGCACGGGGATCCCCAAGGTAAACTCTCAAAAATTATTTTTTTTCTCTTTGTTCTCCATCTCTTAACTTGAACATCGAGGTTCCTCACTGAAAAATCCTCCGACTAGGATTTTTTGTAATCTTAAACCAGCCTTTGGATTCAGCCTCCACTCGACTTTGCCACCTTGGCCAGAAGGATCACCTTCGATCTCGACATAGCATTTTAGCAGCAAAAAAAAAAAATAAAATATAATATATATAATATATATATATATATATATTTATATTATATTTATATATATAAGAGAGAAGAGAGAGGAGGATATTCCAATGTAAATAATTATTTGGAGATTCTGTCTTCTCCCGCTCTCCGGATTTTGGCAAATATTAGACCGGGTTTTTCTGTTGAGAATATTAGACCGGTTTACCGGCTCATCGCTCTGCTCTCTCTTAAAAAACCTCGCTCTCCCGGTGCCGCCTGCCTTGCGAAGCCCCCCCCTCTCGGCACCATGGATCCCACAAAACCCTCATAGAACCCTAAACCCTAACCTCCGTCGAATAGCATTTGAATCCTGATCTCCGGCGGTTCATGAAGAACCGGGTACGCAAGAAGCCTCCGTTCTCCAGGGGCGGCAAGAAGAAGCCCCGGTCCTTCGGAGACGAAGACGACCCTTCTTCGAGTCCAATGCCAAGCGGCGGTGCAAGGGCCGCGCCGACGACGACGATGACGACCTGGAGAGTCTGGAGAGCGATGACGAGCTGGCCGACAGTGGGGGAGAGGAGGAGGGGCCGGCCGAGCCCGAGGAGACTGCGGATGAGAAGAGGGTCAGAGTGGCAAGGGAGCATTTGGAGAGGATCGCGCTGTAGCAAGGAAGGTAGAAGAGGAGGAGAGGGAGGAGGACGAAGAGTTGGGGCGGGAGGAGGGGGAGGGTAGAAGAGATTCTATGGTGGCGGAAATTCTCCAAAAGATTCAGCTTGAGGAGAGTGGGCGGGTCACGAGATTTCTTGCTTCAAGGTAATCTGGAAGAAATTAGAAGAAAAAAAAATCTCATCTATATCATTTCACCATATTCGGATGAGAAGGACGTAGTTTTTTCCCATATAAATATATATATTGTTTCTGAAATTTTGGAATATGGTTATGGAGATTTGCTCTAGTTGATGTTTTAAGTTCTGGGAGCTTTTTTTTTAGCAAAAAAAAAGAGAAGAAAGCTTGTTAGAGCTTTGAACTATTTTGATTTTTGGATGAATGTGTCCAATTCCTTGTTCCCCCACAAAAAATTTGCTAATATACAAAGACAAGCTGGACTTTTGAGTTAATACAGTCAGCTGCCTGAGATGAAGGATTTTTTTTTTTGCTCAGGTAATCTTATGGAAAAAAAAGAGTCTTACATGTTCGATTTAGATTTACCTTTAATATATGGTGCAAACATGCATTATATGCTCCATCTACTCTCTAAGTTTCATATGATGCACCTATTTTACAAAAAACTGTTGCTTTGGTGCTTGCATTGTGTTTATCAAGTTACAAGAGATGTACTACTATGAGGCTTACTATGTCATGTGCAAAATCTACAGGGTTCTATGTCCAGAACCTCTCGATGAGTTCGGACTTCTAGTGAAGCACCGACAGTCTGTTACTGCTGTAGCCTTGGCTGAGGATGACTCAAGAGGGTTTTCAGCTTCCAAAGATGGAGCCATTCTGCACTGGGATGTTGAAAACGGGAAAAAAAGAGAAGTACTTGTGGCCCAGTGAGGATGTACTGGTATCACATTATGCAAAAGCTCCTCAGAATCCTTCTAGAAAGAGAAGTAAACATGTATTGGCTTTGGCTGTCAGCTCTGATGGTCGTTATTTTGGCAAGTGGTGGATTGGATCGCCATGTCCATTTATGGATACTCGCACAAGGGAACATATCCAGGTAGGTGCTTGTAAT